>NC_057796.1:459000966-459196255 GCF_018294505.1 Triticum aestivum
TGGTGTAGCTCACCGAAGCGCGCCGCTCCTCCCAGCTCCGGCCGGATCCGCCCCGCGCCGCCCCGTTTCCGGCCTCATCCGTCGCCGGCGCGCCGCCCTCGCCTCGGATCCCGCCGCCGACCGGCCCCGCGGCACTGACGCGTGGGTCCCATGTTGACCCCGTGGCCCATCCAGATCGGGATGATCTCATCCAGCCTCGCCATCGACCATCCATCCAAACAGCATGCTGCACCTCCCCCGTACCCCGATCTGCTCGTCCCCGAACGTCCCCGTCCATTTTTCTGCGAGGTGATAAATTTGCCCGTCCCTGAAATTTTGCAATATGTTGCCATGATCTCTGCATCATATCTCCATGCATACTGCTCCGTTTTGTGTGCATGATATATCGAAATGTTCGTCTCGAGATGCTCTTCATTTTGTTCCATTGCACCATGTTCATTTGAGTCCATCTTGATACCCAAATCTCTGATGCAAGAGTGCTAGTTGCTGTTATCTGCTGTTACTTATCAGTACATGACGATTTGTTATTTTTGTTGCTTTTAATCTGTGCGTCTTATGGGCATGAGCTCTACATGTGTTTTGTTGTATGCCATGCCATATTTACAGAGGTGTATGCCATGTATTTTTGTGATCTCTGTGGTGACTAGCACAAGCATGCTAAGTAGCCTCACTGATGTTGCTGATTTCTGTGACTTAGTGATTTCTGCTGAGTCTGAGTGTGTTATATTTTGTTGCCATGTAAACGTGCTGCTACAAGTCATTCTATGCATAATCTGTAGATGTTCACTAAGGATGTTTTGTTATACATGTTATTCCCTATCCATACATGCCCTTGTTTGCATTTTTAGCCTGCTATATCTTGTGGTAATCTTGCTCTCAAGTTGCTAAATAATGTTCCTGGCAGATTGTTTACGTGTTATTCAATTTTGCCAAGCTTGTTGTAGTTGATCCTTTCATGCTATGTATTTGCTCTTGCCATGGATAGCTTTATAACATGCCATCTTGCTGTAGGTATGTTTGTTTTGTCATGCACTGCTTTCTGATGAGTGCATAATGTCTGTTTCTGCCATGCTCTGTTTTCTGCTAAGTCTGAAACCTGTTAACGAAACTTGCTATGTTTACATGGTTGTCATCATATCTTCTGTGCCTTTTTGACTCATGTTCAGTAAGGAACATTTGTTATATGATTTGAGTAGATTCATGACATGCCTTTGTTTGCTATGATATGTTCCTGTAGCATGTTGATTGATAGCTCTAAACTTTGCAACCTGATGTTATTTCTGCCATGTCCAGTAATTTCTGCGAAGTCTGTGAACCTGTTATTATTTGCAGTCTTGCCATGTCCTTTTGAGCATGTTCTAGTGATTTCCGGAGATAGCTCACTGTTCATGTTTTGTTGTGCTTTACCTGCACATCATGTCCATGTCTTTTGTTTTCATGTTGAGTTGCTGTAGCATATTGTTTTGTTGCTTGCAAGTTGCCTAGTTGCTGATTTGGTCAGATTGTTGCTATGTCTTGTTTGGAGTGTATGTGTTGCACCGTTGCTCTGTTTTGAATGTGCTCTATATGAAACTTGCTTAGTTTTGCATGTAGTCTCATATTATCATGTTGCATCCTTGTTTTGAGGTGTTTTCTTGATGTTTGTATGCATTTTGCATCAATGCCATGTTTACCTTGTTTTGCTCATATCTTCTAGGCCGTAGCTCCGATTCTAATGAACTTTATATGTAACTTGATTAGATTTTCGTGTAGATCATCTTGGTGCATTTTAACTTGCTGTTTAACAACTTAAACATAAGGTTTATTCAGTTCTGGACCAATTTTGAAATTTGCATATGAGGACTTACCGGAATTGTTATATGTTGTTTCCGGCCTCATTTAAACTTGCTGTGATGTGTTGTTCTTGTATGCATCATCTTTTGTCATGAGTAGCTTCATATAGTCTTGTCATGCATCATACTTGGTTGAGAATCATGCCTTGTTCATGTGTGGTGTGTTTACCATGTTGTGTGCTTCTTCTCGATAGTTCTCGTGTCGTTGCGATCGCGAGGATTCGTTCATCTTCGTGGCTTCATCTTCTTCATGGACTCGTTCTTATTCCTAGTGGGATTTCAGGCAACATGACCGTCACCTTGGATCTCATTACTATCATTGCTATGCTAGTTGCTTGGTCCTATCGCTATGTTGCGCTACCTATTCACTTGCTCTTCAAGCCTCCCATATTGCCATGAACTTCTAACCTTTGTCAACCTTCCTAGCAAACCGTTGTTTGGCTATGTTACCGCTTTGCTCAGCCTCTCTTATAGCGTTGCTAGTTGCAGGTGAAGATGAAGATTGCTCCATGTTGGATTATGTTTATGTTGGGATATCACAATATCTCTTATATTAGTAATGCATCTATATACTTGGTAAAGGGCGGAAGCCTCGGCCTTATGCCTGGTGTTTTGTTTCACTCTTGCCGCCCTAGTTTCCGTCATACCGGTGTTATGTTCCTTGATTTTGCGTCCCTTATGCGGTTGGGTGATTTATGGGACCCCCTTGACAGTTCGCTTTGAATAAAACTCTTCCAGCAAGGCCCAACCTTGGTTTTACATTTGCCTCACCCAGCCTTTTTCCCTTGGGAGTCATGCATCCCGAGGGTCATCTTTATTTTAGCCCCCCGGGCCAGTGCTTGTCTAAGTGTTGGTCCAAACTAGAGCACCGTGCGGGACCATCCCTTGGCAACTTGGGTTACGTCGGTACCTGTACGCTTAGCTCATCCGGTGTGTCCTGAGAACGAGATACGTGCGACTCCTATCGGGATTGTCGACACATCGGGCGGCTTTGCTGGTTTTGTTTTACCATTGTCGAAATGTCTTGTAACCGGGATTTCGAGACTGATCGGGTCTTCCCGGGAGAAGGAATATCCTTCCTTGACCGTGAGAGCTTATAATGGGCTAAGTTGGGACACCCCTGTAGGGTATTATCTTTCGAAAGCCGTGCCCGCGGTTATGTGGTAGATGGGAATTTGTTAATATCCGGTTGTAGAGAACTTGACACTTGACCTTAATTAAAACGCATCAACCGCGTTGTAGCCGTGATGGTCTCTTCTCGGCGGAGTCCGGGAAGTGAACACGGTTTACGGGTTATGTTTGACGTAAGTAGGAGTTCAGGATCACTTCTTGATCATTGCTAGTTTCACGACCATTCCTTTGCTTCTCTTCTCGCTCTTATTTGCGTATGTTAGCCACCATACATGCTTAGTCGCTGCTGCAACCTCACCACTTATCCTGTTCCATACCCATTAAGCTTTGCTAGTCTTGATACCCATGGTAATGGGATTGCTGAGTCCTCGTGGCTCAGAGATCACTACAACACCAGTTGCAGGTACAGGTTTTGCGATGATCATGACGCAAGAGCGATGTTTCTTGATTTGGAGTTCTTCATCTGCTTCTTCGATTAGGGGATAGGTTCCAGCTCGGCAGCCTGGGCTAGCAGGGTGGATGTCGTTTGAGTTTCTGTTTATGATTCATCCGTAGCCGGATGTTGATCTTATGTATGATGTATTGTTGTATTCTTGCGGCATTTGTATGCCTTGTATGTATCCCCATCTATTATGTAATGTTGATGTAATGGTATCCACCTTGCATAAGCGTCTTCAAGATGCGCTTCTATCCTTGGCGGGACCTTCGAGTTCCTTTAGGGTAGGGTCGCATCTTGGGCGTGACAATGACGGAATGACTTATAGGTTATTTATATGTTGATATTTTGAGCAGTACAGATTGGCAGGATGTTGATGATGATGTTGGAGACCAAGTGTTGGTCAGGGTTGTGATTGCCGGAATGATCACCGTTTGGTTCTGATCATGAGGTGATCGAGATGGTATATTGCTTGGCCGGTTAGCCAAGAGAGATATGGTTATGGAGATATGAGATGGTGATTTATCAGTATTGTAGTAGTTCCATATCATGCTTAGTAGTTGCTGTTGTATCTTGGAGCTGTTAATTTAATTAACCTGCTTAATGCTATGTTGTTGTCTTGCCTTGATGTTTATAGTTGTTGTGAGCTTGCAAGTACATTCAATGTACTGACCTGGCGTGTCATGCCAGATTGCAGGTGAAGTCGTGATTGCTTGATTGCTTGTCATAGTTTCCGTTCGTGAGAGCTAGATCGTGTCCCAGCCAGAGTTCCTGCAGAGTGGAGTTCACCACCTTCGTCGTTGTTCCACTGCTAGAAGTATTCTGCTGCTATGTCACATCCCTAGTTCTGGTATGATCTAGACTAGCTAGTCATGTGTGCATCATGTTTAAATTCCATTTAAATTTGAAATGGGGATTTGTGAAACCCTCAGAAATCATTTCGTGAAATGACCCCGATAAAAATTTCTCCAAAAAGGTCCAAGAAAATGTTCATGTTACTCTCTGAAAATGATGGTGAGAGGTAAAAATCAAACCAATATTTTCAGGAGCTCATAAGTATTTATTTTGGGCATTTGGAATTAATGTAGTAATTATTTGCATTGGATATATATTTTTATATATATATAATATTGTCCAAAAATTATGCCGGTTATTAAGGAACTTTGGAATAATACCACTAGCCCCTACAAAAATTGGCATAAGAAATAAAATGGTTTAGTATTATTATTAAACCAAATAAATGTCAGAAAAATAGAAAAGAAAACAAAAAGGGAAAAAGCTTACCTGTGCTCACCCGAGGCCTGGCACTGTGCGGCCCAGCTGGCCGGCCCAGCCAGCTGGCCGTGCCAGTCGTCCTCCACCTCCCGCCAGGAGGCCAGGGGCGTGGGGCCGACGCGCGCGGACCGCCGTGCCGCCACGCCACCTGCCTGCCTGCCCTCCCCCTTGTCGCCTGGAACGCCTGGACGACGCCATGACGACCCGCCCAAGCCTCTCTCACTCTCTCCCGTTTCCCCTCCTCCCCTGGTTCTCTCTCTCTCGACCCGGCCGAACGCCACCGTCGCCGCCGCTCGCTGCTGCCGCAGCCACCGCCTTCCCCTCGCCCCTCCGTCGTGCCCAGAAGCTCCGCCACGTCGCCGACTACCTCTCCGTCGAGCCGCGCGCCTCGGGAGGCCCTGGAGCGCCTCCATCGCCGTCGTCTTCATCTCCGGCCTCCGGAGATCGTCTTCGCTGCCCCGCCGTCTCCAACGCGTCCCCGAGCTCTCTGACGACGCCGTCGAGTCCACCGTGAGCTCCTGCCCGTTTCTCCTCTCTCCGTTTCTCCGTTCCCGCGTTGTAGCCCCGATCCCCACCATGGCCGTAGCTCCTCGCCGCCGTCCATGTCGCCGCCGTCGCCCTGGCCACCGCAGCCCGCAACCGAGCGCATCACCGTGCTCCCGGTGACGCCAGGAGGCCGTAGAGCCTCTCCGCTCACTCCCCTGTTCCCCGCAGCATCTCACCGCACTTGGCCGTGCTCCGGCCGCCGCCGCGAGCTCCGCTCCGGCGAGCTCCGCCGCCCCCGCAGCCTCCCACCTGCTCCACTGGATGCGGACGAGGACGGGCTACGCCCCGGTGGTCTCCGCGTGTCCAGCCGCCGCTCGTAGCGCAAGTCCGGCGAGTTGCCACCGCGAGTTTGGTCGCCGCCGGCCAAAACTCCGACGGGCTGATGTGGCATTTCAATTAGGCACTAAATCCCCACCTACTGACACTGACATATGGGCCCAGTGCGCCCTAATCTTTTAATTAGATTAGTAAACCCCCTTGTTTAACCCTGTGTCACTGACGTGTGGACCCCACACGTCAGGTTTGACCCAGCCAGCGCTGTTGACTTGCTGACGCAAGCATGACGCAGTGCTGATGCAGTTATTTATTTTCTAGATTTAAATTAAATCAGGAAATTCCAGAAAATAGCCAAAATTTCTAAAATTCATAGAAATTCAACCGTAGCTCAGATTGAAATAATTTATATATGAAAAATCATCAGAAAAATGCAATCTATCCATCTGTACTAGTTTCATGCATGACCACACAACTCATACCTGCTGCATAAGTGAAAACATGTAAATGGGATATATAAGAGCTTACTCTGGAGATGCATTTGAATCTTTGGTTCAAATGGACTCCTTCCAAGTGAAATGCTAGGTGCATTAGCACAAACAACATCACATCTACATGCCATGTTCATGCATAATATTGTTGCATATGATTGTGTATTGATTTTCGACACCGTTCCTTCTCGATAGGTTCTGCTCCGGGGGGTGCTCGAGACTACCTGCCTGTGAAGCAGTGCCTCTTCTGTTGATCTACCAGGCAAGCAAACCCCCTTGCTCATTCCGATACAATCCCACTCTCTCGCTCCTGCTCTCTTTTATTGCATTAGGACAACAACGATTCAACTTCTACTTTATGATGTGGTAGTTGAACCCATTCCTCTGAAAGACCTGTCATTGCCACAGTAAATAGTTGAAACCCACTAGCATGTCTAGGAGTTCATTGAGCCATGTTGTGTTCCTACCATGCCATGCCTGCTATTGCTTAGAGTTATGTCAGGTCTGGTTCATTGGGAATGAATTGGAGTGTTATGATATGTTCTGGTGCCGAGATTTAAGCGTGTGAACACGATTTGGTAAAGGTAGCGGTGAGAGGCCATGTGGGAGTACATGGTGGGTTGTCTCACTAGAACCGTCCTTAAGCACTGAGTTCCGTGTATGTTGTCCCTCTCGACTTATTAACCAACTTGATCTCTGTCCAGGAGTTGCAAATAGTTTCTGGTGTTTGTAGGTAGTGCTATTTTCTACCGAGTGGCACCCGGCAGGGTGGGCTTGGGACAGACTAGGCACAGGTGGCACAGTGTACCAAGTGGCACCCGGATGGTGGGCTTGGGAACCCTGCTCACATCGTTTGGGGCCGTGAGCGACACCCCGGCTGGATCTCCTTGCGGATGGAACCCGAATAGGCGATAGACCTGGACTAGAGTCTTGTGTGGTTAGTCAGGTCATGGCCGACACCCTCGCCAGGCTTCCGCTTGAAGGTTGCCGAGATACATGACGTGTACATGGTGATAAGTGGTGAGAGCGTGTGTGAAGAAGTACACCCCTGCAGGGTTATCATGATCTATTCGAATAGCCGTGTCCTCGGTTATGGACTTCTTGGATGCTTACGTGGTACATAGACAACTTGAAGTGGATACTCTAAAATGCTCAAGAAAAGTGTGAGTGCTATGGATGGCTTCTCGTGGTGAGACGGGAATGAATCCATAGTGGTGTATTGAGGTGGTGATTAGTGGACTCGTGTGCGCTTTCTTACCTCAAAGAAGTTTCTCATAGTCGTAGAACAGGATAGCCACTGAGTCAAAGCTGGCTTGCTGCAACTAAACCCCACAGTACCTTCTTGATACAAATGCATGTATGATAGGATCTGATGTAAGTCTCGCTGAGTACCTTTGTACTCATGTTGCTTTATTTCTATTTTTGCAGTGGAGACTTCGGTCTTACTAGTGTTCTCGTGAACTTCGACAAGTAGCTTGTACCTCAGCTACGATCTTGATCGGATGTTGTAGATAGTCAGGCTCTTCAGCCTTTTTCATTTGTAGATGTCTGTACCCAGACATGTAATGCTTCCGCTTGTTGCTTGTATGCTCTGAATGATGGGTCATGAGACCCCTGTTTGAAATGAATGCTATGTGGCTCTTCTGAGCCTTTATCTATATGAGTTTGAATTATGTTGTGATCCCATGTTGTACAGCACATACTTGCATGTTATGCGTACGTGTGACGTGTATTGCTATGTGCGGGATCCGACTATCTAGTTGTTTATCCTTGGCAGCCTCTCTTATGGGGAAATGTAGTCTAGTGCTTCCATGAGCCATAGTAGTCCGCTACAGCCCGGTTCACCGGAGTCCTGCTAGCCCAGCACTACTGCTCCGGAACGCTTGACTAGCCGGCATGTGTTTCACATCGTTCCTGTGTCTGTCCCTTCAGGGAAATGTCACGCGGTGACATCTGGAGTCCTGCCTAGCCTGCTACAGCCTGGGTTCCCGGAGTCCTATTAGCCCAGTGCTACAGCCCGGATTCACACGCTGCTGACCAACATGCTCGATGTTGATTCATGTATGCCTGTACCCGTAAGTTAGTGCCGCTTTGGGTTCACGACTAGCCATGTCGGCCCGGGTTCTCTGTCATATGGATGCTAGCGACACTATCATATACGTGAGCCAAAGGGCGCAAACGGTCCCGAGCCATGCTAAGGCGACACCCGTGGGAATACCGTGCGTGAGGCCGCAAAGTGATATGAGGTGTTACAGGCTAGATCGGTGTGACTTAGGATCGGGGTCCTGACAGCTTTGGTATCAGAGCCTGACTGCCTGTAGGATTACCAAGCCAAACTGGTCAAAGTTGAGTCTAGAAATTCTTTAGTTATATAGGGGAGTTGATTGTGGAAGGGAACGTAAGGCTCTTTTTACTCCTTATACCTCATGGCCTTCTGATCTCAGTCATCCTATCTTTCCTACGGGGTTAAGGAACTAGGCTTTCTCTTTTGTCTATCGGGATCACGTGTTACTACTCCGTAGTCTCTTAGAATTGGTTGATCAGAGTCATATTCCAGTTTTCAAGTACTTCCGGTGTAGTCTGTTTAGTATTATCCTCCAAACCTTGAGTGGTGATGTTGAGTTGTTATACTACCCCATCTTTTTGCAGGATGTCTCATTTTGAGCATTTTACTGCCGTTATGCTGCCAAAATTTTCCTAGGAGTTTGAGAGATACTAATTTCCTTGTGCTACATTCTACAGCCTATAGTTGATGTTGATTCCGTCCTTGGTTTCATTTCTCAGGATGTCATCAGTTAACCGAAGTTCTGTTGCTCGTTGCCTGAACCACGGAGATGGTAGGGATGAGGATCCTCCCGACCCGCCTTCGTTGGCAGAGTTCTTGTTAGAGATGGAGAGGAACAAGCGTGAGTCGAACCGCTTGCTAGCACGTATCAAGGAGAACACCGCACCCCAGTGCAAAGAGTCAGCGACCATCTATGATTTCATTGGTCTGAAACCACCTACCTTCCATCATTCCATTGAACTACTCGATGTAGATGACTGGCTCCGTAGTATCACACACAAGCTCTGTTCTGCAAACATAGCTGAAGGTGACAAGGTCACCTATGCTGCATATCACCTGGAAGGTCCTACTAGTCTTTGGTGGTAGAACTATGAGGCTATGCTTCCAGCTGGTCAGATACCTACCTGGAAAGATTTCACTGAGGCCTTTCGCGAGCATCACATTCCTCAAGCCCTCATAGACCGCAAGAGAGATGAGTTCTGTAGTTTCACCCAGGATAAGATGGCTGTTGATGCTTACAGTAGAGAGTTTGAGAACCTCACCCACTATGCTACAGAAGAAGTGTCCACGGATGCTAAGAAGCAGGCTAGGTTCTGGAAGGGTCTCAACCCCAAGTTGCGTCGTGATCTCCACCTGCGTCATTGTGATACATTCCAGGCTCTTGTGAACAAGGCCATTAATGCAGAGACAGCTCAGCTCACATACGAGGAGTCTTGTAAGCACACCCGTGATTTGGGTTCTTCCTCCGGTTCTAGTTCTCAGAAGCGCCGGATTTGGGTTCCGAATTCCGCTCTCCCACACGGATATGCACCGAGGCCATCTTATGTGGCGCCTCACCCAGTTCAGCCATATGCTCCACCCAGGACTATTGGTAGACCGCCTGCCAATGCGGGTCCACGTCCAACTTCAGGTACTTGCTTCACATGCGGAGAGCTAGGACACTATGCATGTGACTGCTCTCAAGCCAACTATGCGCCACCCCAGCCCGAGAAGTCTGTTGGCCGTGGTAAGCCATCATGCAAGATGATCAGTGTCAAGCCATCTCCCATTGAACATGGACGTGTGCATCACGTTTCAGCTAAAGACGCTCATGATGATTCGGATGTCATTCTTGGTACACTCCTTGTCAACTGTCATCCAGCTTCGGTTCTATTCGATACCGGAGCATCTCACTCCTTCATTTCTGAAGGCTATGCTCGTTTGCATGACATGTCATTTTGTGATATGCCAACTCCACTAGTCATTCAAACTCCTGGATCCAAATGGCAAACTTCTAGTGTAAGCCATGGTAATGAAATCCTTGTTGACAGACTTGTATTCCTTGCATCACTTATAGCCCTCAAGTCTACAGATACTAACATCATCTTGGGTATGGACTGGATGAAAGCTCATTATGCCAAGATTGATTGTTACACCAGGTCCGTTCAGCTTACACACCCATCTGGCAAGATAGTCACCGTCTCCACCGGAGTTGCAAAGCGTCAACTCCACTCTCTTAATGCCAGCCCTCTTCCATACCTTGAGGATATCCCGGTAGTCCGTGACTTTCCGGATGTCTTTCCAGAGGAACTGCCAGGTGTTCCACCTGACAGAGATGTAGAGTTCGTCATAGATCTTATCCCAGGAACCGCCCCAATCTCTAGGAGACCTTACAAGATGGCACCCTTAGAGCTAGCCGAGCTTAAGAAACAACTTGATGAGTCCTTGCAAAAGGGTTTCATCTGTCCTAGTTCTTCTCATTGGGCTTGCCCCATCCTCTTCGTCAAGAAGAAGGATGGTACGGACCGGATGGTTGTAGATTAGCGCCCCGTTAATTTGGTCATGATAAAGAACAAGTATCCGTTCCCCAGGATCAACGACCTGTATGATCATCTCGCTGGATCCTCAGTCTTTTCCAAGATGGATTTGAGGTTAGGCTACCACCAAATCAAGATTATAAATGGGGACATTCCTAAGACGGCTTTTGTCACTCGTTATGGCCAATACGAGTACACCGTCATGTCCTTTGGTCTAACCAATGCTCCAGCCACCTTCTCCCGCTTGATGAACTCGATCTTCATGGAGTACTTAGATAAGTTCGTCGTGGTTTACCTCGATGATATCCTTATTTACTCAAAGAACAAGGAAGAGCATGTCGAACATCTTAGACTTGTGTTAGAGAAACTCAGAGAGCACCGCCTTTATGCCAAGTTCTCCAAGTGCGAATTTTGGTTGCCAGAAGTGACCTACCTAGGCCACGTAATCTCTGGTAAGGGCATTGCTGTCAATCCCAAGAGAGTTCAAGCCGTCCTTGATTGGACTCCACCTGAATCGGTTAAACAAGTTAGGAGTTTCCTTGGTCTAGCCAGTTATTGTCGCCGCTTCGTTGAAAACTTCTCCAAAGTGGCCAAACCTCTCACGGAACTTCTCAAGAAGGATAAAAAGTTTGAGTGGTCCCCACAGTTTGAGTACAGTTTAAAGGAACTGAAAAGACGCCTGACTTCTGCTCCCATACTTGTGCCACCGGATTTCACTAAGGACTTTGTTATCTATTGCGACGCCTCACGACAGGGACTAGGCTGCATTCTTATGCGGGATCGTCATGTGATTGCCTATGCATCTCGATAGTTGCATCCACTTGAGGATAATTATCCTACACGTGATCTAGAGCTTGCAGCTGTAGTTTATGTGCTCAAGACCTGGTGACATTACCTTCTTGGTAAACGTTGCGAGATCTACACCGTTCACCAGAGTCTCAATTACATCTTCACCCAACCAGATTTGAACCTTAGGCAAGGACGTTGGTTGGAGTTGATCTCAGATTACGACTTAGGGATTACCTACACCACAGGCAAGGGCAATGTCATGGCTGATGCGCTAAGTCGTAAGTCCTATTGCAACAATCTTATGTTGCAGCAGGGCCAACCACTTCTTCATGAGGAATTCTGTAAGCTTAACCTTCACATTGCTCCTCATGGATTCCTTTCTACCTTGGTGGCGAAACCTACCCTTGAGGATCAGATCATTTCTGACCATAAATTTGATAGGGGTGTTATCCGCATTAAGAGAAACATTAAGAAGGGAGTTGGTGGAAGTTTCTCTATAGATGATCGAGGTGTTGTTTTCTTTGAGAATCGCTCGGTGGTTCCTAAGAATCAACATCTTCGACAATTAATCCTTAAGGAGGCGCATGAATCCCCTCTCACGATTCATCCCGGTAGTACTAAGATGTATCAGGATCTACGCCAGAGGTTCTGGTGGACTAGGATGAAGAGATAAATCGCTCAGTTCATTGCTAATTGCGACGTTTGTCATCGCGTTAAGGCAGCACATCAAAGGCCTGTTGGCACCCTTCAACCTTTAGCCATTCCTGAGTGGAAATGGGATAAAGTTGGTATGGACTTCATCACCGGCTTTCCTAGGACCAAGAAAGGGAATAACGCTATCTTCATAGTCATTGATCGTCTGTCCAAAGTGGCTCACTTCCTTCCTGATCGAGAGAGTATCACTACTAGTCAGCTCGCTGACTTATATATTTCTCGAATAGTATCACTTCATGGTGTCCCACTAGAGATCAATTCAGACCGTGGTAGTCTTTTCACTTCTCATTTCTGGGAGAGTTTCCAAACTGCCATGGGCACCCATCTTTCTTTCAGTACCGCTTTCCACCCTCAATCAAGTGGTTAGGTGGAACGGGTCAACCACATTCTCGAAGACATGCTTAGAGCTTGCGTTATCTCATTCGGTATGGATTGGGAGAAGTGTCTTCCTTTCGCCGAGTTTTCTTATAACAATAGCTACCAATCTAGTCTCAAGAAAGATCCTTTCGAAATTCTGTATGGACGAAGATGTCGAACACCTTTGAACTGGTCAGAAACCGGTGAGAGACAATTCTTTGGACCGGACATGATCCAGGAGGCAGAAAAGCAAGTTCGCATCATTCGTGAGAATTTAAAAACAGCCCAATCTCGTCAAAGCAATCAGTATGACCGTCGTCATAAGTGGCTTATGAAGTTGGCGACAAGGCTTACCTTCGGGTTACTCCTCTAAAGGGTACCCATCGTTTCGGTATCAAGGGCAAGTTGGCTCCTCGTTACATTGGTCCTTTCCGCATTCTCGCCAAACGAGGAGAGGTTGTCTACCAGTTGGAACTACCTCCACATCTTTCTCGAGTACATGATGTCTTCCACGTCTCTCAACTCAGGCGTTGCTTCTCGGATCCCATCCGCGGAGTGGACCACGAAACGCTTGATCTCCAAGATAACCTCACATATAGAGAGTACCTGGTTCGCATCCTTGATCAAGCAGAGCGTGTTACCCGACGTCAGAACATCAAGTTTCTCAAGGTTCAGTGGTCTCCTCATTCCGAGAGAGAAGCTACTTGGGAGCGAGAAGATCGTCTTCGACTGGAGTACCCCACCTCCTTTCCAGCGACCCCTGAATCTCGGGACGAGATTCTTTCAAGTGGGGGCGAGTTGTCACATCCCTAGTTCTGGTATGATCTAGACTAGCTAGTTATGTGTGCATCATGTTTAAATTCCATTTAAATTTGAAATGGGGATTTGTGAAACCCTCAGAAATCATTTCTGGAAATGACCCATATAAAAATTTCTCCAAAAAGGTCCAAGAAAATGTTCATGTTACTCTCTGAAAATACTGGTCAGAGGTAAAACTCAAACCAATATTTTCAGGAGCTCATAAGTATTTATTTTGGGCATTTGGAATTAATGCAGTAATTATTTGCTTTGGATATATATTGTTATATATATATATAATATTGTCCAAAAATTATGCCAGTTATTGAGGAACTTTGGAATAATACCACTAGACCCTACAAAAATTGGCATAAGAAATAAAATGGTTTAGTATTATTATTAAACCAAACAAATGTCAGAAAAATAGAAAAGAAAACAAGAAGGGAAAAAGCTTACCTGTGCTCACCCGAGGCCTGGCACTGTGCGGCCCAGCTGGCCGGCCCAGCCAGCTGGCCGTGCCAGTCGTCCTCCACCTCCCGCCAGGAGGCCAGGGGCGTGTGGCCGACGCGCGCGCACCGCCGTGCCGCCACGCCACCTGCCTGCCTGCCTGCCCTCCCCCTCGTCGCCTGGAATGCCTGGACAACGGCACGATGACCCCCCAAGCCTCTCTCACTCTCTCCCGTTTCCCCTCCTCCCCTGGTTCTCTCTCTCTCTCGACCCGGCCGAACGCCACCGTCGCCGTCGCTCGCTGCTGTCACAGCCACCGCCTTCCCCTCGCCCCTCCGTCGTGCCCAGAAGCTCCGCCACGTCGCCGGCTACCTCTCCGTCGAGCTGCGCGCCTCGGGAGGCCCTGGAGCGCCTCCATCGCCGTCGTCTTCATCTCCGGCCGCCGAAGATCGTCTTCGCTGCCCCGCCGTCTCTAGTGCGTCCCCGAGCTCTCTGACGACGCCGTCGAGTCCACCGTGAGCTCCTGCCCCGTTCCCCAATCTCTGTTTCTCCGTTCCCGCGCTATAGCCCCAATCCCCACCATGGCCGTAGCTCCTCGCCGCCGTCCATGTCGCCGCCGTCGCCCTGGCCACCGTAGCCCGCAACCAAGCGCGTCACCGTGCTCCTGGTGACGCCAGGAGGCCGTGGAGCCTCTCCGCTCACTCCCCTGTTCCCCGCAGCATCTCACGGCACTTGGCCGTGCTCCGGCCGCCGCCGCGAGCTGCACTCCGGCGAGCTCCGCCACCCCCGCAGCCTCCCACCTGCTCCACTGGATGCGGACGAGGACGGGCTACGCCCCGGTGGTCTCCGCGTGTCCAGCCGCCGCTCGTAGCGCAAGTCCGGCGAGTTGCCGCCGCGGGTTTGGTCGCCGCCGGCCAAAACTCTGGCGGGCTGACGTGGCATTTCAATTAGGCACTAAATCCCCACCTACTGACACTGACATATGGGCCTAGTGCGCCCTAATCTTTTAATTAGATTAGTAAACACCCCCTGTTTAAGCCTGTGTCACTGATGTATGGACCCCACACGTCAGGTTTGACCCAGTCAGCGCTGTTGACTTGCTGACACAAGCATGACGTAGTGCTGATGCAGTTATTTATTTTCTGGATTTAAATTAAATTAGGAAATTCCAGAAAATAGCCAAAATTTCTAAAATTCATAGAAATTCAACCGTAGCTCAGATTGAAATAATTTATATATGAAAAATCATCAGAAAAATGCAATCTATCCATCTGTACTAGTTTCATGCATGACTAACCAACTTATACCTACTGTATAAGTGAAAACATATAAATGGCATATATAAGAGCTTACTCTGGAGATGCATTTGAATCTTTGGTTCAAATGGACTCCTTCCAAGTGAAATGCTAGGTGCATTAGCACAAACAACATCACATCTACATGTCATGTTCATGCATCATATTGTTGCATATGATTGTGTATTGATTGTCGACACTGTTCCTTCTCGATAGGTTCTGCTCCGGAGGGTGCTCGAGAGTACCTGCCTGTGAAGCAGTGCCTCTTCTGTTGATCTACCAGCCAAGCGAACCCCCTTGTTCATTTCGATACAATCCCACTCTCTCGGTCCTTCTCTCTTTTATTTCATTAGGACAACAACGATTCAACTGCTACTTTATGCTGCGGTAGTTGAACCCATTCCTCTGCATGACCTGTCATTGCCATAGTAAATAGTTGAAATCCACTAGCATGTGTAGGAGTTGATTGAGCCATGTTGTGTTCCTACCATGCCATGCCTGCTATTGCTTAGAGTTGTGTCAGGTATGGTTCATTGGGAATGAATTGGAGTGTTATGATATGTTCTGGTGCCGAGATTTAAGCGTGTGAACACGTTTTGGTAAAGGTAGCGGTGAGAGGCCATGTAGGAGTACATGGTGGGTTGTCTCACTGGAACCGTCCTTAAGCACCGAGTTCCGTGTATGTTGTCCAATGACTAGCTACTACCACACATTGGAATGCGTAAGTGCCCCTCTCGACTTATTAACCAACTTTATCTCTGTCCAGGAGTTTGAAATAGTTTCTTGTGTTTGTAGGTAGTGGTATTTTTCTACCGAGTGGCACCCGACAGGGTGGGTTTGGGACAGACTAGGCATAGGTGGCACGGTGTACCAAGTGGCACCCGGATGGTGGGCTTGGGAAACCTGCTCACATCGTTTGGGGCCGTGAGCGACACCCCGGCCGGATCTCCTTGCGGATGGAACCCGAATAGGCATAAACCTGGACTAGAGTCTTGTGTGGTTAGTCAAGTCAAGGTCGACACCCTCGCCAGGCTTCCGCTTGAAGGTTGCCGAGATACATGACGTGTACATGGTGATAAGTGGTGAGAGCGTGTGTGAAGAAGTACACCCCTGCAGGGTTATCATGATCTATTCGAATAGTCGTGTCCTCGGTTATGGACTTCTTGGATGCTTACGTGGTACATAGACAACTTGAAGTGGATACTCTAAAATGCTCAAGACAAGTGTGAGTGCTATGGATGGCTTCTCGTGTTGAGACGGGAATGAATCCATAGTGGTGTATTGAGGTGGTGATTAGTGGACTCGTGTGCGCTTTCTTACCTCAAAGAAGTTTCTCATAGTCGTAGAATAGGATAGCCACTGAGTTAAAGCTGGCTTACTGCAACTAAACCCCACAGTATCTTCTTGATACAAATGCATGTATGATAGGATTTGATGTAAGTCTTGCTGAGTACCTTTGTACTCATGTTGCTTTATTTCTGTTTTTGAAGTGGAGACTTCGGTCTTACTAGTGTTCTCGTGAACTTCGACAAGTAGCTTGTACCTCAGCTACGATCTTGATCGGATGTTGTAGATAGTCAGGCTCTTCAGCCTTTTTCATTTGTAGATGTCTGTACCCAGACATGTAATGCTTCCGCTTGTTGCTTGTATGCTCTGAATGATGGGTCATGAGACCCCTGTTTGAAATGAATGCTATGTGGCTCTTTTGAGCCTTTATCTATATGAGTTTGAGCTATGTTGTGATGCCATGTTGTACATCACATACTTGCATGTTATGCATACGTGTGACGTGTATTGCTATGTGTGGGATCCGACTATCTAGTTGTTTATCCTTGGCAGCCTCTCTTATGGGGAAATGTAGTCTAGTGCTTCCATGAGCCATAGTAGTCCGCTACAGCCCGGTTCACCGGAGTCCTGCTAGCCCAGCACTACTGCTCCGGAACGCTTGACTGGCCGGCATGTGTTTCACGCCGTTCCTGTGTCTGTCCCTTCGGGGAAATGTCATGTGGTGACATCCGGAGTCCTGCCTAGCCTGCTACAGTCCGGGTTCCCGGAGTTCTGTTAGCCCAGTGCTATAGCCCGGATTCACACGCTGCTGACCGACATGCTTGATGTTGATTCATGTATGCCTGTCCCTGTAAGATAGTGCCGCTTTGGGTTCACGACTAGCCATGTCGGCCCGGGTTCTCTGTCATATGGATGCTAGCGACACTATCATATACGTGAGCCAAAAGGCGCAAACGGTCCCGGGCCATGGTAAGGCGACACCCGTGGGAATACCGTGCGTGAGGCCGCAAAGTGATATGAGGTGTTACAGGCTAGATCGGTGTGACTTAGGATCGGGGTCCTGACATGCTACGAGTTGTACCGCTGCTAGCATAGAGCAAGTGTAGTATCGCAGGCGTAGTGTCGCCATGCTGATGTGCTTCTTTGTAACATCAGACCCTTGTATTATTATTCTTGTAATAAGAGCTGATTTGTTCTATGTCAAGCAGTGCCATATTCCAGAGACTTCTCCTCGATCTCTGGGCTGGAATACGGGGCGTTCCTGTTTCTCTAAGCCGGGGTGCCACATGAGATACCGGTGCAGGTACCGGGGTTGTACTATTCATCGACACCAAGGCCGCCGCGGCCCACGTTAGGGATGTACCTGTATCGAGTGTTTGTGCATGTCAAAGAAGTGGTCAATCCATCAATCGAAGTCCTGCCACCGCTGCTGGTGCCAGTGTCCGTCGTCGACGTCCATTACAGGAGTCAACGTCAGACTTTCCCCATGTTGCTCGGAACAACGGATGGCACAGGGCCTACTCCATAGCGCGGCGGAGGCCACTGCTTCTTTGGGAGAAGAGGCAGGGTTGGCTACCTGGATGTGCTCTAATTTGAGGTAACAACTTAATCTTGTCAGATACTAATTAAATCCGAGCTATGGGTGTGAAGCACTGATGTGCCAGTACATTTGATTGTGACCTGTTCTAATTTTGTACCTGAACTTTTTTTTAGAAAGGGTTGTACGTCAACTTAATGTGCTAGCAGAACTAAGTGTGTTGTCTGTTTGTTTTCTTTGCACAACGTTCAAGATATTTCCCTGTCATTGATAAAGACGATGAACCGTTATGTACAAGTTCGTTGGTTTCAACATAGCCCTACCCGTAGCGATCCACTGCTTCCATCCTGATTGTGCCGCCTGCGTGAAATTTTTGTATGCAAGTTCAGTGTGCTATGATGTTCTATATGATTTTGTCAACTATATAAGTTTTTACTGAGCATCAGCAATGCATATGGTTGAAAGATGTATTTACGAGCATCGACCGATGGGTCTCTCTCTCTCTCACACACACACACACGCACACACGCACAAGTGGGACCCGTTGAATTATTTCTTTGCTCATGACTTCAAAAAGTTGTGCAGAAGCCTTGTTTGGGCCTTTCCGGCATCGCTGAATGTGGGCTGAGTAGCCATGTTAGGTTGTACTGTACTACACAGGCCTTTTTTTCAACATCAGCAATTCAACTGGGCCGACAGTTGTACACAATATGCGGGTCAACTTGTTATTCTCCGCCCCGCTGGGCTGCAAACTTTCCTACGAGGTATGCATTAGGCTTAACAAGAAAATGGACTTTAAGAAATAATAAATGGGATGTAATTATAATAACTGGGCAGTAACTATAAAAAATGCACCAAACGCGTAATTAGTTTAAAAAATATATTATTTTTGGAATTTGAAAATTTTAATTTCATTACTTGTTGCGCGCGCAATATTTCGTTGGATTTTAACGTAATACAACTTTATTTTGAAATTATATTTACTCTGACTAGAAATTTCGGATAAAAATATTTCGGATCCCATAAAAATGTGGGAATTTTTTTGATACTGTTTTGAGCGGTTGGTTGAAATTATTAATCGTTGTCCTAGCTAGAAAATGGGTTGTACTTTTAACAAACTGTAAATGGGCTGTAGTAAATTCCATTAGAATTAAAAAATGGGCTGTACATTCTTACAAATCGCAAATGGGCTATATGTTCTCTGCCACACACTTGTGGGCCTTCTAAGTTGACGCGTCCCCTAAAAAAAACTAAGTTGACGCATATGCAAGGCTTTGTCAACAACACACGGTTCTGGCAGCTGTGGCCATTGGATGTCGTGCTTCTTCTTCAATCTCGGATATTCTTGCTTCAGCGTCCCAAAAAATGATTCCTCCCCCTGACATCTGGGGCGCACCATTTCGGAGGCTGACCTGTGGGCCTACTAAGTTGACGCGTACCAAGGGCTTTGTCAATTTAGTCAATATAAACGATTCTAGCTGCAGTGACCGTACGATGTCCATCCAACGGCCATAGTGCTTCTTCAACCTCTGGTCTTCTTGCTCCAGCCGCCCAAAGCAGCGCCGGTCGTGCCGCGTGCTCCTGCCTCCCGTCGCCGGCTGTGATGCCGCGGAGGCCTCACCGCCCCCTACTACTCCCACCGCTCGCCAGGCCATCCCTCTACTCTACCACACCCCCTGTTATTCTGCGGCGATGGCAACCTCACACCGCAGCCAAACCAGTGAACCCTCGTACTCCTCTCCGCACGGGCTTCCACTGCCGCGTCTTCCCCGGCTCCGCGTCGTCCCCTTCCTAGGCCTCGCCGTCGTCCACTGACATGGAGCTCTCGGCGCGGCATGGTCAACATGGTCAAGGAACGGCTTCCATCGGACGTGGACTGTACGTGGAGAGGCTGACAGCTGGGTCCACGACGGCAGCAAGGAAGTGCCTCCTTATTATGCGGAAATAATGATTCCTCCACCTGACAGTAGGGACCCACCGGACGGGCCACCGTATTTTGCGAAAAAACGTTTCCCCCTGACTGCTGGGACCCACCGGACGGGCCACCGTATTGCACGAAAAAACGTTCCCTCCGCTGTCAGCTCGGACCCACCGGAAGTGCCTCCTTATTACGCACAAAAAAAATGAATACTCCCCCTGCTTGTTAGGACCCACCTTGGTGGGAGGTTGACTTGTGGGCCTACTAAGTTGACGGGGACAGAGTGCTTTGTCAACTTAGTCAATATGAACGATTCTAGCTCCAGTGCCCGTACGATGTCCATCCAACGGCCGTAGTGCTTCTTCAACCTCTGGTCTTCTTGCTTCGGCCGCCCAAAGCAGCGTCAGTCGTGCCGCGTGCTCCTGCCTCCCGTGGCCGGCTATGATGCCGCGGAGGCCACACCGCCCCCTACTACTCCCACTGCTGGCCAGGCCATCCCTCTACTCACCCACACCCCCTGTTATTCTGCGGCGACGGCGGCCTCACACCATAGCCGAACCAGTGAACCCTCGTACCCCTCTCCGTGCGGGCTTCCACTGTCGCGTCGTCCCCGGCTCCGCGTCATCCCTGATGACCCACAAGTATAGGGGATCTATCGTAGTCCTTTTGATAAGTAAGAGTGTCGAACCCAACGAGGAGCAGAAGGAAATGATAAGCGGTTTTCAGCAAGGTTTTCTCCGCAAGCACTGAAATAGTAGGTAACAGATAGTTTTGTGATAAGATAATTTGTAACGAGCAACAAGTAACAAAAGTAAATAAAGTGCAGCAAGGTGGCCCAATCCTTTTTGTAGCAAAGGACAAGCCTGGACAAACTCTTATATAGAGAAAAGAGCTCCCGAGGACACATGGGAATTATCGTCAAGCTAGTTTTCATCACGATCATATGATTCGCGTTCGGTACTTTGATAATTTGATATGTGGGTGGACCGGTGCTTGGGTGCTGTCCTTACTTGGACAAGCATCCCACTTATGATTAACCTCTATTGCAAGCATCCGCAACTACAACAAAAGTATTAAGGTAAACCTAACCATAGCATGAAACAGATGGATCCAAATCAGCCCCTTACGAAGCAACGCATAAACTAGGGTTTAAGCTTCTGTCACTCTAGCAACCCATCATCTACTTATTACTTCCCAATGCCTTTCTCTAGGCCCAAATAATGGTGAAGTGTCATGTAGTCGACGTTCAAATAACACCACTAGAGGATAGACAACATACATCTCATCAAAATATCGAACGAATACCAAATTCACATCACTACTAATAGCAAGACTTCTCCCATGTCCTCAGGAACAAACGTAACTACTCAAGAAGCATATTCATGTTCATAATCGGAGGAGCATTAATATGCCTAAAGGATCTGAACATATGGTCTTCCACCAAATAAACCAACTCGCATCAACTACAAGGAGTAATCAACACTACTAGCAACCTACAGGTACCAATCCCAGACTATGAGACAATAATTGGATACAGGAGATGAACTAGGGTTTGAGAGGAGATGGTGCTGGTGAAGATGTTGATGGAGATTGCCATCTCCCAATGAGAGGAGCGTTGGTGATGACGATGGCGATGATTTCCCCCTCCCGGAGGGAAGTGTCCCCGGTAGAACAGCTCTGCCTGAGCCCTAGATTGGTTTCGCCAAGGTTCCGCCTCGTGGCGGTGGAGTCTCATCCCGAAAGCTTGCTTATGATTTTTCTTCGGACGAAAGACTTCATATAGCATAAGATGGGAATCAGAGAGCCTACAGGGGACCCACGAAGCAGGGGGGCACGCCCAGGGGGGTAGGGCGCGCCCCCCACCCTCATGGACAGGTGGAAGCCCCCCTGACGTATTTCTTCCGCTTAGTATTTTTTATTATTTCCAAAAATAACTTTCGTGGAGTTTCAGGACTTTTGGAGTTGTGCAGAATAGGTCTCTAATATTTGCTCCTTTTCCAGCCCAGAATTCCAGCTGCCGGCATTCTCCCTCCTTATGTAAACCTTGTAAAATAAGAGAGAATAGGCATAAGTATTGTGACATAATGTGTAATAACCGCCCATAATGCAATAAATATCGATATAAAAGCATGATGCAAAATGGACGTATCAGTCCCCTTCCTAGGCCTCGTCGTCGTCCACCGACATGGAGCTCTCGGCGCGGCATGGTCAACGTGGTCAAGGAACGGCTTCCATCGGACATGGACTGTACGTGGAGAGGCTGACAGCTGGGTCCACGACGGCAGCAAGGAAGTGCCTCCTTATTATGCGGAAATAATGATTCCTCCACCTGACAGCAGGGACCCACCGGACGGGCCACCGTATTTCGCGAAAAATATGTTTCCCCCTGACTGCTGGGACCCACCGGACGGGCCACCGTATTGCGCGAAAAAAACGTTCCCCCCGCTGTCAGCTCGGACCCACCAGAAGTGCCTCCTTATTACGCACAAAAAAATGAATATTCCCCTGCTTGTTGGGACCCACCTAGGTGGGAGGCTGACTTGTTGGCCTACTAAGTTGACGGGGACGGAGTGCTTTGTCAACTTAGTCAATATGAACGATTCTAGCTCCAGTGCCCGTACGATGTCCATCCAACGGCCGTAGTGCTTCTTCAACCTCTAGTGTTCTTGCTCCAGCCGCCCGAAGCAGCGCCGGTCATGCCGCATGCTCCTGCCTCCCGTGGCCGGCTGTGCTGCCGCGGAGGCCTCACCGCCCCCTACTATTCCCACCGCTGGCCAGGCCATCCCTCTGCTCACCCACACCCCATGTTATTCTGCGGCGACGGCAGCCTCACACCGCAGCGAACCATTGAACCCTCGTACTCCTCTACGCGTGGGCATCCACTGCCACGTCTTCCCCGGCTCCGCATCGTCCCCTTCCTAGGCCTCGCCATCGTCCACCACCCTGGTGCGCTCGGCGCGGCGTGGTCAACATGGTCAAGGAACGGCTTCCATCGGACGTGGACTGTACGTGGAGAGGCTGACAGCTGGGTCCACGGCCGCAGCAAGGAAGTGCCTCCTTATTACGCGCAAAATAATTATTCCTCCACCTGACAGTGGGGACCGACCAGACGGGCCACCGTATTTTGCAAAGAAAACGTTTCCCCCTGACTGCTGGGAACCACCAGCTACATCTTCACACGCAAGGAAGTGCGTCCGGGCAAAAAAATAAACGATTCACCCCCCCTGACTGCTGGGACCCACCAGCTACATCTTCGCACGCAAGGAAGTGCCTAACGGTGGGGACCCACCTGGTCGAAGCGTACGTAGTGTTGTCATTCTGGTCACAAACGTGTACGTACATACTGGTCGATGTAGAGGTGCGCACGTAGCATGTACACGTACATATAGCGGCCAGGGTGCAAGAAAGTAAATACGGCCACGTACGTACATACTGGCGGGGTATCGAATGCTTACTCGCGCGTACGTACGGCCAGGGCTAGTGTACATGGCTGGGTCAGAACGGAGAAACTGCGTCGTCGTTGTGTTCATGGGGAGGCAACGGAATGCGTCGTGTTCATCGGGAGGCAACGGAACACATGGGAACCAACTGGCTTGGACGGAACAGCCAACGGAAACGAGGCCTGGCATACCGCGGAACGGAGGAAACGGCCTTGTGTTCGATCGGCCATGTTCGAAACGGGATCCTATTCGGGAGGGGTCTGGCGTACCGCAAAACGGAGGAAACGGACCTCCTACGGTCGAAACGGGGGTCCTGTTGATCGGGAGGGGTGTGGCGTACCGCAAAACGGAGGAAACGGACTTGTGTTGGAGCGCTACGGTTGAAACGGGGGTCCTGTTCATTGGGAGGGGTGTGGGGTACCGCAAAATGGGACTCCACGGGATACTGTTCATCTCCACCGTCGACCCCCTCTAGCCTCCACGGGCTACTGTTCATCCACCGTCGACCTCCTCCAGCCTCCACATGTGAGTGTTCATCCACGGGCTCCTGTTCATCCAGCCTCCACCGCGTGCTACTCCACCGGCTAGTGTTAAACCAGCCCTCTCCACGGGCTCCTGTTCAACCACCCCTCCACGGGCTACTGTTCATCCAGCCCTCCACCGTCTAGTGTTCATCCAGCCCTCAAAGGGTTGGTCCTGTTCATCCAGGCCTCCACGGGGTCCAGTTCATCCAGCCCCAACTGGCTCAATCGATCGAGGTCCTGTTCATCCAGCCCCAACTGGCTCGATCGATCGGGGTCCTGTTCATATAGAGGCAACACCACGGGGTCCTGTTCATCCACCCCCACCGGGAACTGTTCATCCAAAAGCCCCCAGCAATGCTCACTGTTCATCCAGAGGCAGCATCGATCGGCTTCAGTTAGCAGCAGTGGCGAAGGAATCGCTCGATCTGGTTCAGTTAACAGCCATCGATCGATCGCTCGGGTTCAGTAACGCGTAGCCTGCAGTGCAATCGCTCGGGTTCAGTTAGAGCCCAACGCCTCGCTCGGGTTCAGTTAGAGCCCAATGCCTCGCACCCACACGCGTGCGTGTACGAGAGAAATGTGCATCGCTCAGCCCCGACCACCCACCGTAACCAGGAACACCCCGATATTTTCCTCGCCCTCGCTTCTACCACGGTTTTTTCCGTCATGGACGGCCAAAAGAATGTCATGCAGCTGCATCTCCGGCCCGCCCAGGACGAAAAGCCCATTTTCTGTCATGATTTTTTGTCATAGAAGTAGGACCCCACCACATCTATGATGATACCGTGTTTTGTCACAATTATTGTCATAGAAGTGTCATAAGTATGACAGAAAAAAAAAATCGTTCGGCCCAAAATGTCACGGATGTGTCTTTTTTTGTAGTGCACACTCGCATATCAGCTACACCCAATACTTAAGTATGATCATATTGCCTCCTAGTTCGTGCTTTTATAAGAGAAGATGGAGACTCAAATTCAAAAATAAAAATTGCATCAAGTAAAAGAAAGGCCCTTCGCAGAGGGTAGTAGGTATTTGTAGAGGTGCCATAGCTCAAAGCGAAAAAAATTAGAGATAAAAATATTTTGGAAGGTGTATCCATCCCACCAACGAAAACGACTTAGAGTTTCCACCACTTTCCATGCTAGATATATCATAGGCAGTTACGAAACAGAAAATAAAGTTTATTCCTTTTTCCACCATACTTTCACTTTCCATGGCTAGCCGTATCCACAGTTGCCCTCCATACCAACACTTTCCAAGGAATTTATTGTTTGACAACATAAAGTAAATTCATTTTTGCATTTCGAGACTAGGCATCCCTAAAGCCTTTGCCTTACTCTCGTGCAATGACAAGTGAATAAACACTCATCGTGAGAATAACACATCCAACATGGAAAATATTAGCCACCCCTCACCGCTCCGCGAGCGAAACAAACACACAAAAGAGAAGTTTATTTTGAAAATTAGAGATGGCACATGCAAATTTGCTTAGAACGGCAAAAGAATACCGCATATAGGTAGATATAGTGGACTCATGTGGCAAAACTGTTTAAAAGATTTTGGATGCAGAAGTAGAGATCATACTTGGTGCAAAATGAAGGCTGGCAAAAGATTGAGAAGCGACCAACCAAGAAACAAATAATCTCATAAGCAAGCATTAAGCATAAATAACACCGAATAATGCACCACAAGTAGGATATAATTTCATTGCATGACTATTGACTTTCGTACTTGCATAGGGAATCACAAACCTTAACACTAATATTCTTACTAAAGCATAATTACTCATAAACATAACTCACATATCACATCATCATATGTCAAAACTATTACTAAGAATCAAGTTTATTTTGTCCAATGATCTTCATGAAAGTTTTTATTATATCCTTCTTGGATATCTATAACTTTGGGACTAATTTTCATGTGTTGCTTTTCATAAGCTCAAACAAATATAAGTGAAGATCAAGAGCATAACTCTTTTTCTTTTTCTCAAAATAATTCAAGTGAAGCAAGAGAGAATTTTTTGAAATTTTTACTAACTCTCAAATAAATCTAAGTGAAGAAATAGAGCATTTCTTCAAAATACTAAGCACACCGTGCTAAAAAAGATATAAGTGAAGCACTGGAACAAGTCCATAGCTCATAAAAATTTAAGTGAAGCATAGAGAGCAATTCTAACAAGTCATGACATAATTTTGGATCTCTCAAATATGTGTGTACAGCAAGGATTGATGACTTAAAACACAAAATAAAACAAGCAAAGACTCATATCATACAAGACGCTCCAAGCAAAACACATATCATGTGACGAATAAAAATATAGTTTCGAGTAAAATACCGATGGTCATTGGAAGAAAGCGGTGATGCCACTTGGGGGCATCCCCAAGCATAGTTGGTTGCTCATTTTGAATAATATATTGGGATGCCGGGGCATCCCCAATCTTAGGCTCTTCTATCCTTCCTTCATCCATTGTATGATAACTCAAAACTTGAAAACTTCAATCACATAAAACTCAACAAAACCTTCATGAGATCCGTTAGTATAAGAAAGCAAACCACTACTATAAGTACTGTATCAAACCAATTCATATTTTTTTTTGTATTATATCTACTGTATTCCAACTTTTCTATGGCAAAAACTCATCAAAGAAAACCATAGAGCCATCAAAATAAGCACACAACACAAAGAAAACAGAATCTGTCAAAACAGAACAGTTTGTAGCAATCTGACTTTTTCGAAAACCTCTGGAACTCCAAAAAATCTGAAAAAATAGGACAACCTGGGTAATTTGTATATTAATCTTCTACGGAAAGAATTAGGGAAAAAGCTCTTTTTGGTAAAAAAAATGAGAATTGTTCTCGTGAGCGCAAAGTTTGTGTCTTTTTCAGCAAGATCAAACAACTATCACCCAAGAAGATCATATCGGTTCTACTTGGCACAAACACTAATTGAAACACAAAAAACACATTCATACCAGTAGCATAATTATGCAAACACACAAGAACAGAAAGTAGAAAGCAAAAATTAAATTTATTCATTGGGTTGCCTCCCAACAAGCGCTATAGTTTTACGCCCTAAGCTAGGCATAAAGCAAGGATCTAAGTATTGTCATCTTTGGTTCGAGATCCATAAGATGACCTGATGATTGATTCATAAGGTGGCTTAATTCTTGTTCTAGGAAATTGTTCCACACCCTTCCTCAAAGGAAAATGGAACTTAATATTGCCTTCTTTCATACCAATCACGGCACCGATAGTGCGTAAAAACGGTCTACCAAGTATAATTGGACAAGACGGATTGCAATGAATATCAAGAACAATAAAATCTATGGGCACATAATTCCTATTTGCAAGGATAAGAACATCATTAATTCTTCCCATAGGCTTTTTAATAGTAGAATCCGCCAAGTGCAAATTCAAAGAACATTCTTCAAGATAAGTAAGACCAAGCACATCACATAAAGAATTCGGAATTGTAGAAACACTAGCACCCAAGTCACACAAAGCAAAACACTCATAATTTTTAATCTTGACTTTGATATTAGGTTCCCATTCATCATGCAATTTTCTAGGAATTAACACTTCTAATTCCAATTTTTTTTCGAAAGCTTTCATCATAGCATCAACAATATGTTTACTAAAAGCTTTGTTTTGTTCATAGGCATGGGGTGAATTTATCATGGATTGCAACAAAGGAGTACAATCAACCAAAGATCAACTATCATAACTAAAGTCTTTGTAATCCAAAAGAGTGGGCACATCACTAGTTAAAGTTTTGACCTCTCCAAACCCACTTTCATCAATTTTCTCAACAAGATTTTCACCCTCCGAAATATCGGGACACCTTCTACCTAAAGTTGACTCTTCTCCAGTCATTTTTTCATCAATATTAACGAACAATCAATAGAAGAAACACCAATCATTTTAAGAGCTTCATCAATTTTATGAAAGAAATCACTAGAAACCGCTTTTTCTAAAAATTCTCTTTTAGCTCTAAGCATAGCGGTTCTTTTCTTCCTTTCGTCCATAGAAACATAAATAGCTTTAATTGATTCATCTACTTTAGTCACAAAAAATTTCATCTTGAGATTTTCCACATCATGAGCAATTCTGTCATCACGTCTAGACAAATCATCAATTTTACTCAACTTTTCTTCTATGGAAGTGTTGAAAACTTTTTTTGTGTTGATAAATTCTTTAATATTATTCTCAAGATCAGAGGTGTTCCTATTATTATTATAAGATTGATTTCCATAGGAATTACCATAATTATTAGAGGAGTTACTAGGAAAAGGCCTAGGATTAAATTACCTCTATAAGCATTGTTATTGAAATTATTTCGAGAAATAAAATTCACATCTATGGCATCACTATTTTGCTCAATCAAAGTAGACAAAGGCATATCATTAAAATCAATAGGAGCACTTTTACTAGCAACCAATTTCATAAGAGCATCAACTTTTTCACTCAAAGAAGAAATTTCTTCAACCGAATTAACTTTTTTACTAGTAGGAGCCCTTTTGGTATGCCATTGTGAAAATTTTGCCATGATATTATCAAGTAATTTGGTGGCTTCACCCAAAGTAATTTCCATAAAAGTACCACCCGCGGTGGAATCTAAAAGATTACGAGAAACAAAATTCAATCCCGCATAAAAAAATTGTATGATCATCCAAAGATTTAACCCATGAGTTGGGCAATTCCTCAGCATCATTTTCATCCTTTCCCAAGATTGTGCAACATGCTCATGTTCAAGTTGCTTGAAATTCATGATTTGTATTCTAAGGCAAATAATTTTTGCAAGAGGAAAATACTTAGTGATAAAAGCATCTTTGCACTTATTCCAAGAATTGATACTATTGCGAGGCAAAGAAGAGAACCAAATCTTTGCAGAATCACGTAAAGAAAACGGAAATAATTTCATCTTCACCACATCATTGTCCACATATTTTTTCTTTTGCATATTGCATAATTCCACGAAGGTATTAAGATGGGATGCGACATCCTCATTAGGAGTACCGGAAAATTGATCTTTCATAACAAAATTCAGCAAAGCAGTATTAATATCAACCGACTCCGCACTTTTGGCGGGAGGAGCAATCGGAGTGCCAATAAAATCATTATTGTTGGTATTTGAGAAATCAGATAACTTGGTGTTCTCTTGAGTCATGGTGTCCACACAACAAGATTGCACTCAAAAACAGATCCGGCAAGAAAACGGCAAACGGAAAAGAGAGGCGAATAAAATGACAAGTTTTTGTTAAGTGGGGGAGAGGGAAACGAGAGGCAAATGTTAAATAATGTAAATTGCAAGGAGATGAGATTTGTGATTAGGAACCTGATATATGTTGAAGATCCTCCCCGGCAACGTTGCCAGAAATTCCTTTTGATGTCGCTTGAAGCTATGTCGGTATTTCCCCAAACAGGAAGGAATGATGCAGCACAGCGGCAGTAGGTATTTCCCTCAGATATGAAACCAAGGTTATTGAACTAGTAGGAGAACCAAGCAACACAACATAAACAGCCCCTGCACACAGATATCAAATCCTCGCAACCCGACGTGTTAAAGGGGTTGTCAATCCCTTCCGGGCTACGGCGCCTCAGGATAAGCAAACGGACGTGAGATAAATTTGTAGTAGATTGACAGATCAAACGCCAAATAAAATAAATAGAAATAAAATGCAGCAAGGCATTTTTGGTTTGATAGATCTAAAAATAAATGCAAGAGAAAAGTAGATCGCAAAGGCAAATATATGAGAAGGAAGACCGGGGGCTGTAGGTTTCACTAGGGGCTTCTCTCGAGAAAAATAGCAACCGGTGGGTAAACAAATTACTGTTGGGAAATTGACCGAACTTTGAATAATCATGACGATATCCAGGCAATGATCATTATATAGGCATCACGTCCAAGATTAGTAGACCGACTCCTGGCTGCATATACTACTATTACTCCACACACCGACCACTATCCAGCATGCATCTAGTGTATTAAGTTCATAGAAAAACAGAGTAATGCAATAAGAACGATGACATGATGTAGACAAGATCTATCTACGTAGAGATAGACCCCATCATTTTATCCATAGTAGCAACGATACATACGTGTCGGTTCCCCTTCTGTCACTGGGATCAAGCACCGTAAGATCGAACCCACTACAAAGCACCTCTTTCCATTGCAAGATAAATAGATCAAGTTGGCCAAACAAAACCCAAATATTGAAGAAATACGAGACTGTAAGCAATCATGCATATAAGAGATCAAAGAAACTCAAATAACTTTCATGGATATAAAAAGATATAACTGATCATAAACTCAAAGTTCATCAGATCCCAACAAAAACACCGCAAAAGAGTTACATCATATGCATCTCCAAGAGACCATTGTGTTGAGAATTCAGCGAGAGAGAGGAAGCCATCTAGCTATTAACTACGGACCCGAAGGTCTACAAAGAACTACTCACGCATCATCGGAGAGGCACCAATGGAGGTGGTAAACCCCATCCGAGATGGTATCTAGATTGGATCTGGTGGTTCTGGACTCTGCGGTGGCTGGATGAATATTTTGTCGACTCCCCTAGGGTTTCTGGATTATAGGGGTATTTATAGAGCAAAGAGGCGGTCCGGGGGGCACCCGAGGTGGGCACAACCCACTAGGGCGCGCTTGGGCCTCCTGGCGCGCCCTGGTGGGTTGTGCCTCCCTCGGGGCACCCCCCAGGTGCAGCCAGCGCCCATTGTGTTCCTTCTGGCCCATAAAAATTCTTCGTAAAGTTTCGTGGCATTTGGACTCCGTCTGATATTGATTTCCGGCGACGTAAAAAACATGCAGAAAACAACAACTGGCACTTGGCAGTATGTCAATAGGTTAGTACCAAAAAAGATATAAAATTACTATAAAATGATTATAAAACATTCAAGATTGATAATATAAAAGCATGGAACGATCAAAAATTATAGATACGTTAGAGACATATCACGGTGCCCCCTCCACAGTTTACCACCTCGGTCATATTGTCGTAGTCCTTCGGCGAAGCCCTGCGTGGATCACATCATCAACACCGTCACCATGCTGTCGTGCTGACAAAACTCTCCCACGATGCTCTACTGGATCAAAAGCTCGAGGGACGTCATCGTGCTAAACGTGTGCTGAACACGGATGTGCCGTACATTCGGTACTTGGATCGGTTGGATCGTGAAGACGTTCGACTACATCAACCGCGTTAACATAACGCTTCCGCTTTCGGTCTACGAGGGTACATGGACACACTCTCCCCTCTCGTTGCTATGCATCTCCTAGATAGATCTTGCGTGATCGTAGGAATTTTTTTGAAGTTGCATGCTACTTTCCCCAACATAAGTACCTCGGACACATAGTAGACAGGCTTCTGGACTTGGAACTTGTGTCCCTTGGATTCCCGCTCCACGATGAGCACCGCGCTGACCACCTGATTGGTGGCTGAAATGTATAGTAGCACGGGTTCGCCGACGCCAGGTGTGGCTAGGATAGGGTTGCCGTCGAGGTGTGTTTTAATCTCCTCGAGTGCCATGGTTTCTTCATCTGTCCACTGGAAGTTCTTGGTCTTTTTGAGCAGTTTGTAGAGTGGCAATGCCTTTTCTCCGAGGCGAGATATGAAGCGGCTCAAGGCGGCTACGCATCCTACTAGCTTCTAGACATGCTTGAGCTCTCTTGGTATTGCAAGCTGAGACAACGTTCTAATTTTGGCCGGATTGGCTTCGGTTCCTCTATGGGAAACGGTGAATCCGAGTAGCTTTCTGGCAGGGACCCGAAGACGCATTTATCCGGGTTGAGCCGTATGTCGTAGGCCCGCAGGTTGTCGAAGGTTTGGCATAGGTAATCTATCAGTTGGTCAATATGTTTACAACCACATCATCCATGTATGCCTCGACTGTTCTGCCGATTTGGTTTTTGAGGCATGTTTGAATCATGCGTTGGTATGTGGCTGCTGCGTTTTTTAGCCCGAACGACATAGTATTGAAGCAGGAAGGACCGTAGGGGGTGATGAATGCAGTTGCTGCCTGATCGGACTCCTTCATCTTAATCTGGTGGTATCCAGAGTATGCGTCAAGGAAGCATAATGAGTCGTGTCCGGTGGTGGCATCGACGATCTGGTCTATCCTTGGTAGGGGAATGGATCCTAAGGGCAGGCTTTGTTGAGGTCTTTAAAGTCGACACATAGCCGCCGGGACTTATCCTTGTTGGGTACCATAACCAGATTTTCTAACCCCTCAGGGTGCTTGATCTCGCGGATGAATCTGGCCTCTAGTAGTTTTGCAAGTTCTTCGCCCATGGCCTGCCATTTGGGCTCAAAAAACCGGCGCAGGGTTTGTTTCACTGGCTTGAAGCCTTTTAAAATGTTCATGTTGTGCTCTGCTAGTCTGCGTGGTATTCCTGGCATATCTGAAGGGTGCCAGGCAAATATTTCCCAGTTTTCACGCAGGAATGTCCTTAGCGCCTCGTCGACTGCTGGGTCCAGCTGTGATCCTATGGATGCCGTTTTGTTGGGATATGTTGGGTGCACTTGAAATTTTACTATTTCATCTGCTGGCTTGAATGATGTGGGTTTTTGTCTTTTACTGAGAACCACGTCATCCCTGTCGACTGTAGTGCATAGCGCTATCAACTCTTCGGTCGCGAGGGCTTCGGATAGTGCCTCTAGGGCAAGGGATGCCGTCTTGTTTTCGGCTCGCAAGGCCTTGCTCGGGTCGCTTTTAAGCGAGATTAACCCGTTGGGTCCTGGCATCTTGATTTTCATATACCCGTAATGTGGTATGGCCTGAAATCTTGAGAATGCCTCACATCCTAGAAGGGCGTGGTATCCGCTACGGAAGGGCACAACATGAAATAATAAAGGTTTGGCCGAACACAACGTCCAGGGTTATGTGTCCCGAGAAGTGTTCCTCCCTTTCGGGTATTATACCTCGGAATGTGGTATGACTTCGTTCAATGCGAGACCTGTTGAAATGCATCTTGTCTAGAGTATCCTCATACATGAGGTTGAGGCTGCTGCCTCCGTCCATCAGCACTTTAGTTAGCCAAAAACCGTCGATAATGGGGTCAAGGACCAGTGCGGCCGGTGCGTGATTGTTACGGGGGCTTGGCTCGTCCTTCTCGTCGATGGTGATAGGCGTGCCTGTGAATGGTTGTGTGGCCGTCACTTGATATATTTGGTTGAGCTCTCGAAGAGGCTTCTTCCTTTTATTGTTTGAAGTGAACGTCTCATATACCGTAAGGACATTGTAGTCCTGTGGTGAAGCCGAGAACTGCTTATCTGGGGTGTAAGGCCCAAGATTGGCTCCCCGTATTTGGCCACTTGTCTAACCACCCAACATGCTCGAAGTCTGTGGGTTGGGTTTGTGTCTAGCAAGCCGAGTGTATTGGGCATGGTTTATCCAGCAACTCATCTAACACCGATCTGGGCCTAGTTTCCTTTTTGTTAGGCTCACGATTTGTGCAAGCTTGTTTAAAGCGAGGCCTTCCGTGATGCGCGGTGGGCGGTGGCCCCATGTCCATCTGTTGCGCCCTCCACGTGTTCTCCATGGCGTAATATTTGTGTACCATGCCCGATTGTTTGGTGAAGCTTTGAATTTGGCGACGCGCGAGGGCGTTTGAGACGCCTTCGTCCCTGTAGTTGAACTGGAACGCTTTAATTATTTCTTTGTCACAGCAAGGTGCCATCATGTTCTTTACCAAGAGAAATCAAGCCCAATAATGATGGTCTGTCTCGTTTGGCAGTTGTTTGACATACATGAGGTCCCATATGTGTGGGATTCCCGAGTCCGGAGAGTATTCTGTGTGGTGGGTGGGTGGGAAAATTTCGAGAATTCCCTCCTGCCGTGGACCTGGACTATCCTTAATGGGTGGTTGAGTCATGTCCGGTTCGGATCATGTAGGACTCGGATCCGGACTAGTGTGTGGCTGGATTGGCTCCAGGCCGGATCTAGTGTTGGGCCTCGAGTCTGTACATACATCTGAGCTAGTGTCTGACTCCGAGCAGGAGATTCGAGGGTACACCATTCTTAGCTTGCCAGCTTGTAGTCCCTGCTAGGCCTTCGACCATGGCGACGAGGTGCGTGACCGGAGGGGTCTTGATTTCTCGGTCATCGGGTTTAAGTTCGATCTGATCGTAGGTCGTAGGCCTGATGACGGAGATTCCCATTGTACGGAAAAGACTTGCCAAGTGGTCTACCGACAGGGCACATGGGGGTGCCGGACACTCCGGTGATTTGGTGCGGGATCTGACAGAGTCGGGTTTCAGAGCCAAACTCTGAGAGATACAGGATTTTGGTAAATCTGCTGGTCCTGGGGTCGAGGTGTTGGCGAACGTAGTAATTTAAAAAAATATCCTATGCACACGCAAGATCATGGTGATGCATAGCAACGAGAGGGGAGAGTGTTGTCCACGTACCATCATAGACCAAAAGCGGAAGCGTTATAACAACGCGGTTGATGTAGTCGTACGTCTTCACGATCGAACGATCCTAGTACCAAACATACGGCACCTCCGCGATCTGCACACGTTCAGCTCGGCGACATCCCACGAACTCACGATCCAGTAGAGCTTCGAGGGAGAGCTTCGTCAGCACGATGATACGTCTTCGTCGTATCTACTTTTTCAAACACTTTTTCCCTTGTTTTGGACTCTAACTTGCATGATTTGAATGGAACTAACCTGGACTGACGCTGTTTTCAGCAGAATTGCCATGGTGTTATCTTTGTGCAAAAACAAAAGTTCTCGGAATGACCTGAAACTTCACGGAGATTATTTTTGGAAATAATAAAAAAATATTGGTGAAAGAATCAAGGCCAGGGGGCCGACACCCTATCCACGGGGGTGGGAGGCGCACCTGCCCCACTGGGCGCGCCCCCCTGCCTCGTGGCCCCCCTGGAGATCCACCAACCTCAACTCCAACTCTATATATTCGTGTTCGGGGAGACAAAAGTTAGAGAGAAAGATTAATCGCGTTTTACGATACGGAGCCGCCGCCAAGCCCTAAACTCTCTCGGGAGGGCTGATCTGGAGTCCGTTCGGGGCTCCGGAGAGGGGAATCCGTCGCCATCATCATCATCAACCATCCTCCATCACCAATTTCATGATGCTCACCGCCGTGTGTGAGTAATTCCATTGTAAACTTGCTGGACGGTGAAGGGTTGGATGACATTGATCATGTAATCGAGTTAGTTTTGTTAGGGTTTGATCCCTAGTATCCACTTGTTCTGAGATTGATGTTGCTACGACTTTGCTATGCTTAATGCTTGTCACTAGGGCCCGAGTGCCATGATTCCAGATCTGAACCTATTATGTTTTCATGAATATATGTGAGTTCTTGATCCTATCTTGCAAGTCTATAGTCACCTACTATGTGTTATGATCCGGCAACCCCAAAGTGACAATAATCGGGACCACTCCCGGTCATGACCGTAGTTTGAGGAGTTCATGTATTCACTATGTGTGAATGCTTTGGTCTGGTACTCTATTAGAAGGAGGCCTTAATATCCCTTAGTTTCCGTTAGGACCCCGCTGCCACGAGAGGGTAGGACAAAAGATATCATGCAAGTTCTTTTCCATAAGCATGTATGACTATATTCGGAATACATGCCTACATTACATTGATGAATTGGAGATAGTTCTGTGTCACCCTATGTTATGACTGTTACATGATGAACGGCATAATTCTCCATCACCGATCCAATGCGTACGAGCTTTTCACATATTGTTCTTCGCTTATTTACTTTTCCGTTGCTACTATTACAATTACTACAAAACCCAAAAATACTAGTTTTGCTACCATTACCGTTACCATTACTTCCATACTACTTTGCTGCAGATCTTAAGTTATCCAGGTGTGGTTGAATTGACAACTCAACTGCTAATACTTGAAAATATTCTATGGCTCCCCTTGTGTTGAATCAATAAATTTGGGTTGAATACTCTACCCTCAAAAACTGTTGCAATCCCCTATACTTGTGGGTTATCAAGACTACTTTCTAGCACCGTTGCCGGGCAGCATAGCTCTATTCTTTGAGTTACTTGGGATTTATATCTGCCGGTCACTATGAAGAACTTGAAAGATGAGAAAACTAAAATTTATCCCTCAACTACGAGGGGAGGTAAGGAACTGCCATCTAGCTCTACACTTGATTCACCTTCTGTTTTGAGTAAGCTTGTGACACCTAAACCTGCTTCTGCTATTAATTCTGATATGTCGCATGTTATTGATGATGCCACTTCTGCTATGCATGATACTTATGATGAAACTACTTCTATGCTTGATACTATTGTGCCACTTGGTGAATTTCTTGATGAACAACTTGCTAGGGCTAGAGAGAATGAAATTATTGAGACTGATAATATTGATGAAAGTGATGATGAAGATCCTCCCACTAGATATGAATTGCCTGTTGTGCCCGAGGGTTATGTTATGGATGAAGAAACTGCTAGAGACTTTCTTGCTTGCAATGATAGAAGTGATCTTAAGAAATTATTAGCTAAGCTTAAAGAAAAAACTTTGAATGCTAGAATGAAATATGATCCTGCTTATGCTACTTCACCTATCTTTGTTACTGATAAGGATTATGAATTTTCTGTCGACCCTGATATAATTACTTTGGTTGAATCTGATGCTTTTTATGGCTATGAATCTGAAACTGTTGTGGCACATCTTACTAAATTAAATGATATAGCCACCCTGTTCACTAATGATGAGAAAACTCGCTACTATTATATCCTTAAAATATATCTGTTCTCATTAAAGGGTGATGCTAAGATATGGTTTAACTCTCTTGATCCTGGTTGTGTGCGTAGTCCCTTGGATATGATTTATTACTTCTCTGCTAAATATTTCCCTGCTCATTAGAAACAAGCTGCTTTAAGGGAAATATATAATTTTGTGCAAATTGAAGAAGAGAGTCTCCCACAAGCTTGGGGGAGGCTTCTCTAATTACTTAATGCTTTGCCTCATCATCCTCTCAAGAAAAATGAAATACTTGATATCTTTTATAATGGACTAACCGATGCTTCCACAGACCACCTGGATAGTTGTGTTGGTTGTGTTTTCAGGGAAAGAACTGTTGATCAAGCTGAAATTCTATTGAATAATATGTTGACTAATGAAAACAATTGGACACTTCCTGAGCCAACTCCTAAGCCAACTCCGAAGAAAAGGGGTGTTCTATTTCTCAGTCCTGAAGATATGCAAGAGGCAAAGAAATCTATGAAAGAAAAGGGTATAAAAGCTGAAGATGTTAAGAATTTACCTCCTGTTGAAGAAATACATGGTCTTAATTCATCACCTATTGAAGAAACACATGGTGTTGATAACCCGACACAGGTAGTAAAGGTAAATTCTCTCTATAGATGTGATGAAGGTGATATTCTTCGTTATAAGTCTGCTAGCCAATGCTTAGATGAGTTTGATAATTTTATTGTCAACCAAGAAAACTTCAATGCTTATGTTCGTAGACAATTGAAACACAATGCTGATATGCTTGAACACTTGGGTGATTATATGTCTAGAGTTAAAGGTGAACTTAAACTCATTAGTAAACATGCTTCTATGGTTACCACTCAAGTAGAACAAGTACTTAAAGCTCAGAATGATTTGCTCAATGAATTGAATAGTAAGAATAATGACTTCGTTGTTAGAGTTGCAACTAGAGGGGGTAAAGTGACTCAGGAATCTTTGTATCCTGAAGGTCACCCTAAGAGAATTGAGCAGGATTCTCAGAGAAATAATATTGATGCACCTAGTCCTTCTAAGAAGAAGAAAAAGAAAAATGATAGGACTTTGCATGCTCCTAGTGAACCTGTTGTAGACACACCTGAGAATCCCAATGATATTTCTATTTCTGATGCTGAAACACAATCTGGTAATGAACATGAACCTAGTGATAATGTTAATGATGATGTTCATGTTGATGCTCAACCTAGTAATGATAATGATGTAGATATTGAACCTGCTGTTGATCTTGATAACCCACAATCAAAGAATCAACGTTATGATAAGAGAGACTTTGTTGCTAGGAAGCACGGTAAAGAAAGAGAACCATGGGTTCAGAAACCCATGCCTTTTCCTCCCAAACCATCCAAGAAAAAGGATGATGACGATTTTGAGCGCTTTGCTGAAATGATTAGACCTATCTTTTTGCATATGTGTTTTACTGATATGATTAAAATGACTCCTTATGCTAAATATATGAAAGAAATTGTTACAAATAAAAGAAAGATACCGGAAGCTGAAATTTCCACCATGCTTGCTAATTATACTTTTAAGGGTGGAATACCAAAGAAGTTAGGAGATCCAGGAGTACCCACTATACCATGCTCAATTAAAAGAAATTATGTTAGAAATGCTTTATGTGATCTTGGAGCCGGTGTTAGTGTTATGCCTCTCTCTTTATATCATAGACTTGATTTGAATAAGTTGACACCTACTGAAATATCTTTGCAAATGGCCGATAAATCAACTGCTATACCTGTCGGTATTTGTGAGGATGTGCCTGTTGTGGTTGCAAATGTTACTATTTTAACAGACTTTGTTATTCTTGATATTCCCGAGGACTATAGTATGTCTATTATTCTTGGAAGACCCTTTTTGAATACTGCAGGGGCTGTTATTGATTGCAACAAAGGCAATGTCACTTTTCATGTTAATGGTAATGAGCATACGGTACATTTTCTGAGGAAACAACCTCAAGTCCACAGTATCAATTCTATTGGAAAAATTCCATCGATTATTTTTGAAGGTTTTGAATTTCCTCTTCCTACTGTCAAGAAGAAATATGATATTCTTATTATTGGGACGTCCATATCCCCGTTGAGGTAATATAGTGTTATTCGAAATTTCTCCGGTTTCGTGCAATTCGGAATGAGTTTGTTAATAAGACCTGATCAACCTTGTTAGTGGATTCCTTTTGATGAGCATGAGATGGATGAAGTTAGAAAGCACAACCTTCTGTACCCTCTTACTTTCTGTTATTTAGAATGAATAAAGTACAAAATAGTATTTTCTCTCAGTTTTCTGAATTATTTGTGCAATAAAAAATACCCCGAAAATAAAAGTTCTCCAAATGCCCCGAAATTGAAATATGATTTTTTCTGGAATATTTGAGAATATCTGCACCGAGAACACAACAGGGGGAGCAAGCACCTGGCCACGAGGGTCCAGGGCGCGCCCCCCTGCCTCGTGGGCCCATAGTGGCTCCCCTCCACTTATTCCAGACACCACACACTCCTTCTTCCTCCCAAAAAAAATCACCAACCAGCTCAAGCACGAGTTCTAGCTCATTTTTCTGCGATTTTTGATCTCCTTGCTCAAAGCACCTCTCACAAAACTGCTTTGGGGGATTGTTCCTTGGTATGTGACTCCTCCAATGGTCCAATTAGTTTTTGTTCTAGTGCTTTATTCATTGCAAATTTTTGTTGCCTAGGTGACCTTGTTCTTGAGCTTGCATGTCAAATTTATATGGTCCCAAGTAGTCCTAATGCATGATATAGTCTCTAGGCACTTGTGGGAGTAGTTCCTATCAATTTTGTTGAGCTTGGTTCACTTTTATTTGAAGTTACTAAAAAATTCAGAAATTTTCAGAAAATAATGAAGAGATTTTTGAGGGGGTCTTCGAGCCGAAGCTCGAAGGATAAGCAAAGTGAAGAAGAAGAGAGGCCCAAGTATAATCTCCCTCGCATCATGGAAGTTCGGCCGTGTGAGTGGCTCTGTGACGATTTCTTGAGAGCAGCCGGGATTTATGATGATTTTTATAAATTGCCTGAGAATGCTGGCCTCACCGACTTCATCCGCGACCAACATGGACAGTATCTCTTACTCACCAATATATTTGTGCAAAAAAATTTCATTTCCATTCTAGGAGGTCTCCACCTTCGGTGGATTTCTATTTATATAATGAGTACAAGGAGATGCCCCTCTCTTAATTTTGTGTGGTTTGCAAGTTGCCTTTTCCGGGCAGCGTAGAGGAAACACATCGTGACGATGTGGAGGGGTTTATTGATACAATTGCCGTAGGGGAAACCAGGAAAGTTTTCGATGCAAGAATCACTCGCATACATTTTCCTGTTTTACATTACTTTGCATTATTTGCTAGTAGATGCTTAATTGGTCGTGAAAACTGTGGAAACCTGAGTGCCCCTGATATTGTTATTTTGTGCCATGCCTTGTTTCGTGATGACTCATTCAGTATGGGCGCTATTGTTGCAAAGCGGTTAAATCTTAACCGTACTAAGGGCCCCATCTTAGGAGGCATCTTCGCCTCGCGCCTCGCTGCATACTTTATAATACCTATTAGGCATTATGAGAAGGAAGAAAAATTGTTGCCAACTGTTCTTCTAGATTACAAGAGTATGATTGCACATGATTTCATTGTTAAGAACAGGAAAAAGGAGCTTAACTATAGACTGTTATTTGATAAAAATCACCCTGAGACTATTACCTTGCCTGCTCCTTCCTTGTTTGATTTATCTACAGGCGAGTACCTTGTTCCGTTGGAGGCCATTCACGCCTACCGGAACCCAACATCAGCTACAGAGCCAGATCTGGAACCACAATTTGTTCCCCCCATGCCAGTCTGTTTACCAGTGGGATCCGAAGGAGGTTACCAACCAGTGGCAAACCGAGGCTTCATCTCAGTACGACCCCAACTATAACTTTGAATATCCGCCAGGCCAGCCGTGGCCATAGACCAACTTAGGCCAAAAGCCTAAGCTTGGGGGAGTACGTATCTCTTACCGACATTACATTCATGTTTACACACTCATTGCTAGATGTCAGTGCTCATACTCTTTCATTGTATTATGCATGCTAGTTTATTTTCCTTTTTATGCTTTCTTCTTGTGTGTTTGAAAAACCTTAAGAAAAACTAACAAAAAAATTATTAGTAGCTTTTAGCTAGCTTATTTTCTTGCTGTAGTAGTAATAATTAAAAAGAAAACCCAAAAAGATTTCCCGTTCTTCTTTTGCTTGTTGGGAGCTTTCCCGTGTAAATAGTTTTATTTCTTTTCTTTTCTTTGGGGATCGACAAGAGAAGACCATAATAAAATTGTTGAAGTGGCTCTTATATGCATTATTGTTGATTTAACCAAGAGCCCATATTGCCTGGTCTTCTCCTGTTTATTGAATGCTCACAGATTCCAGCTTAGTCAAATGCGCGTGCACTATTATAATTCACATCATTCGGTCGTGCAAGTGAAAGGCAATTATGACGATATATGATGGACTGATTGAGATGAGAGAGGCTGGTATGAACTCGACCTCTCTTGTTTTTGTAAATATGATTAGTTCATCGTTCCTGATTCAGCCTATTATGAATAAACATGTTTGCAATGACAATTAGAGATTATAGTTGCTTATGACATGCTTAATTTTCTAGGAGTTTATAATGGTTTACCTTGCGTGCCAACATGCTATTAAAATGGTTGTGATGTGGTATGATAGGATGGTATCCTCCTTTGAATGATTCGAGTGACTTGACTTGGCACATGTTCACGCATGTAGTTGAAACAAAATCAACATAGCCTTCATGATATTTATGTTCATGGTGGATTATATCCTACTCATGCTTGCACTCAATGTTTATTAATTTTAATGCATGTTCATGACTGTTGTCGCTCTCTAGTTGGTCGCTTCCCAGTCTTTTGCTAGCCTTCACTTGTACTAAGCGGGAATACTGCTTGTGCATCCAATCCCTTAAACCCCAAAGTTATTCCATATGAGTCCACCATACCTTCCTATATATGCGGTATCTATCTGCCGTTCCAAGTAAATTTGTATGTGCCAAACTCTACACCTTCAAATGAAATTCTGTTTTGCATGCTCGAATAGCTCATGTAGCAACTAGGGCTGTCTGTATCTTCCATGCTAGGCGGGTTATTCTCAAGAGGAGTGGACTTCGCTCCTCACTCACGAGAAAATGGCTGGTCACCGGGATGCCCAGTCCCATGCTTTATGCAAACCAAATCAAAAAACAAAACTCCCCCGGGACTCTTGTTAGTTGGAGGCATTCGTTGTTTCAAGCAAGCCATGGATTGATGCTTGTTGGTGGAGGGGGAGTATAAACTTTACCATTCTGTTTGGGAACCGCCTATAATGTGTGTAGCATGGAAGATATCGCCATCTCTCGGTTGTTATGTTGACAATGAAAGTATGCCGCTCAAAATATTATTTATCTCTATTTCGAAATCGAGCTCTAGCACCTCTACAAATCCCTGCTTCCCTCTTCGAAGGGCCTATCTATTTACTTTTATGTTGAGTCATCACCCTCTTATTAAAAGCACCAGCTGGAGAGCACCGCTGTCATTTGCATCCATTACTATTATTTTATATTGGGTATGACTATGACTGGATCTCTTTTACCATGAATTACAATGTTTAGTCAGTCCTTGATCTTTAAAGGTGCTCTGCATTTATGTTTTGCGGTCTCAGAAAGGGCTAGCGAGATACCATCTTGTTATATCATATCATGATTGTTTTGAGAAAGTGTTGTCATCCGAGATTTATTATTATTGCTTGCTAGTTGATTATGTCATTGATATGAGCAAACATGAGACCTAAGTGTTATTGTGAATATGGTTAGTTCATAATCTTTGCTGAAAACTTGAATGCTGGCTTTACATATTTACAACAACAAGAGCAAACAGAGTTTGTAAAAGTTTTTCTTTATCACTTTCAGTTTATCAACTGAATTGCTTGAGGACAAGCAAAGGTTTAAGCTTGGGGGAATTGATACGTCTTCGTCGTATCTACTTTTCCAAACACTTTTGCCCTTGTTTTGGACTCTAACTTGCATGATTTGAATGGAACTAACCCGGACTGACGTTGTTTTCAGCAGAATTGCCATGGTGTTATCTTTGTGCAGAAACAAAAGTTCTCGGAATGACCTGAAACTTCACGAAGATTATTTTTGGAAATAATAAAAAATATTGGCGAAAGAATCAAGGCCAGGGGCCCACACCCTGTCCACGAGGGTGGGAGATGCGCCTGCCCCCTGGGCGCGCCCCCTGCCTCGTGGGCCCCCTGGAGCTCCAGCGACCTCAACTCCAAGTCTATATATTCGTGTTCTGGGAGAAACAATTGGAGAGAAATATTCATCGCGTTTTACGATACGGAGCCGCCGCCAAGCCCTAAACTCTCTCGGGAGGGCTGATCTGGAGTCCGTTTGGGGCTCCGGAGAGGGGAATCCGTCGCCATCGTCATCATCAACCATCCTCCATCACCAATTTCATGATGCTCGCCGCCGTGCATGAGTAATTCCATCATAGGCTTGCTGGACGGTGATGGGTTGGATGAGATTTATCATGTAATCGAGTTAGTTATGTTAGGGTTTGATCCCTAGTATCCACTATGTTCTGAGATTGATGTTGCTATGACTTTGCTATGCTTAATGCTTGTCACTAGGGCCCGAGTGCCATGACTTCAGATCTGAACCTATTATGTTTTCATGAATATATGTGAGTTCTTGATCCTATCTTGCAAGTCTATAGTCGCCTACTATGTGTTATGATCCGGCAACCCCGAAGTGAGAATAACCGGGACCACTCATGGTCATGACCGTAGTTTGAGGAGTTCATGTATTCACTATGTGTTAATGCTTTGGTCCGGTACTCTATTAAAAGGAGGCCTTAATATCCCTTAATTTTCGTTAGGACCGCGCTGCCACGGGAGGGTAGGACAAAAGATGTCATGCAAGTTCTTTTCCATAAGCACGTATGACTATATTAGGAATACATGCCTACATTACATTGATGAATTGGAGCTAGTTCTGTGTCACCCTATGTTATGACTGTTACATGATGAACCGCATCCGGCATAATACTCCATCACCGATCCAATGCCTACGAGCTTTTCACATATTGTTCTTCGCTTATTTACTTTTCCGTTGCTACTGTTACAATTACTGCAAAACCCAAAAATATTACTTTTGCTACCGTTACCGTTACTTCCATAATACTTTGCTACTAAATACTTTGCTGCAGATATTAAGTTATCCAGGTGTGGTTGAATTGACAACTCAACTGCTAATACTTGAGAATATTCTTTGGCTCCCCTTGTGTCGAATCAATAAATTTGGGTTGAATACTCTACCCTCGAAAACTGTTGCGATCCCCTATACTTGTGGGTTATCACACGACGGCGTGATGATGGTGATGATGAAGCTATCGGCGCAGGGCTTCGCCTAAGCACTATGACGATATGACCGAGGTGGATTATGGTGGAGGGGGGCACCGCACACGGCTAAGAGATCAATGATCAACTTGTGTGTCTATGGAGTGCCCCCTCCCCCGTATATAAAGGAGTGGATGAGGGGGGAGGGCCGGCCCTCCTATGGCGCACCCTGGAGGAGTCCTACTCCCACTGGGAGTAGGATTCCCCCCCCCCCTTCCCTAGTTGCACTAGGAGAGAAGGAAGGGGGAGAGAGGGATGAAGGAAAGGGGGGCGCCGCCCCCTCCTAGTCCAATTCGGACCAGAGGGGGAGGGGGCGCGTGGCCTGCCTTGGCCTCCTCTCTCTCTCTCTCCACTGTGGCCCAATAAGTCCCATACACTTTCCGGGGGGTTCCGGTAACCTCCCGGTACTCCGGTAAATTCCCGAATTCACCCGGAACTATTCCGATGTCCAAATATAGGCTTCCAATATATCGATCTTTATGTCTCGACCATTTCGAGACTCCTCGTCATATCCGTGATCATATCCGGCACTCCAAACTGCCTTCGGTACATCAAAACACATAAACTCATAATACCGATCATCACCGAACGTTAAGCGTGCGGACCCTACGGGTTCGAGGACTATGTAGACATGATCGAGACTCATCTTCGGTCAATAACCAATAGCGGAACCTGGATGCTCATATTGGTTCCTACATATTCTACGAAGATCTTTATCGGTCAAACCGCATAACAACATACTCTGTTCCATTTGTCATCGGTATGTTACTTATCCGAGATTCGATCGTCGGTATCTCAATACCTAGTTCAATCTCGTTACTGGCAAGTATCTTTACTCGTTCCGTAATACATCATCCCGCAACTAACTCATTAGTTGCATTGCTTGCAAGGCTTATAGTGATGTGCATTACCGAGAGGGCCCAGAGATACCTCTCCGACAATCGGAGTGATAAATCCTAATCTTGATCTATGCCAACTCAACAAGTACCATCGGTGACACCTGTAGAGCACTTTTATAATCACTCAGTTATGTTGTGATGTTTGGTAGCACACAACGTGTTCCTCCGGTATTCGGGAGTTGCATAATCTCATAGTCATAGGAACATGTATAAGTCATGAAGAAAGCAATAGCAATATACTAAACGATCAAAAGCTAAGCTAATGGAATGGGTCAAGTCAATCACATCATTCTCTAATGATGTGATCCAGTTAATCAAATGACAACTCATGTCTATTGTTAGGAAACTTAACCATCTTTGAGTCAACGAGCTAGTCAAGTAGAGGCATACTAGTGACACTCTGTTTGTCTATGTATTCACACATGTACTAAGTTTTCGGTTAATACAATTCTAGCATGAATAATAAACATTTATCATGATATCAGGAAATATAAATAACAACTTTATTATTGCCTCTAGGGCATATTTCCTTCAGTCTCCCACTTGCACTAGAGTCAATAATCTAGATTACACAGTAATGATTCTAACACCCATGGAGTCTTGGTGCTGATCATGTTTTGCTCATGAGAGAGGCTTAGTCAACGGGTCTGCAACATTCAGATCCATATGTATCTTGCAAATCTCTATGTCTCCCTCCTTGACTTGATCGCGGATGGAATTGAAGCGTCTCTTGATGTGCTTGGTTCTCTTGTGAAATATGGATTCCTTTGCCAAGGCAATTGCACCAGTGTTGTCACAAAAGATTTTCATTAGACCCGATGCACTAGGTATGACACCTAGATCGGATATGACCTCCTTCATCCAGACTCCTTCATTTGCTGCTTCCAAAGCAGCTATGTACTCCGCTTCACATGTAGATCCCGCTACGACGCTTTGCTTAGAACTGCACCAACTGACAGCTCCACCGTTCAATATGAACACGTATCCGGTTTGTGACTTAGAGTCATCCGGATCAGTGTCAAAGCTTGCATCGACGTAACCATTTACGATGAGCTCTTTGTCACCTCCATAAATGAGAAACATATCCTTAGTCCTTTTCAGGTATTTCAGGATGTTCTTGACAGCTGTCCAGTGATCCACTCCTGGATTACTTTGGTACCTCCCTGCTAAACTAATAGCAAGGCACACATCAGGTCTGGTACACACCATTGCATACATGATAGAGCCTATGGTTGAAGCATAGGGAACACCTTTCATTTTCTCTCTATCTTCTGCAGTGGTCGGGCATTGAGTCTGACTCAACTTCACATCTTGTAACACAGGCAAGAACCCTTTCATTGCTTGATCCATTTTGAACTTCTTCAAAACTTTATCAAGGTATGTGCTTTGTGAAAGTCCAATTAAGCGTCTTGATCTATCTCTATAGATCTTGATGCCCAATATATAAGCAGCTTCACCGAGGTCTTTCATTGAAAAACTTTTATTCAAGTATCCTTTTATGCTATCCAGAAATTCTATATCATTTCCAATCAACAATATGTCATCCACATATAATATTAGAAATGCTACAGAGCTCCCACTCACTTTCTTGTAAATACAGGCTTCTCCAAAAGTCTATATAAAACCATATGCTTTGATCACACTATCAAAACGTTTATTCCAACTCCGAGATGCTTGCACCAGTCCATAGATGGATCGCTGAAGCTTGCACACTTTTTTAGCATCCTTTGGATTGATAAAACCTTCAGGTTGCATCATATACAACTCTTCATCCAGAAATCCATTCAGGAATGCAGTCTTTACATCCATTTGCCAAATTTCATAATCATAAAATGCGGCAATTGCTAACATGATTCGGACGGACTTAAGCATATCTACGGGTGAGAAAGTCTCATCGTAGTCAACTCCTTGAACTTGTCAAAAACCTATCACAACAAGTCGAGCTTTGTAGACAGTAACATTACCGTCAGCGTCAGTCTTCTTCTTGAAGATCCATTTACCGATCATCGGGCAAGTCAACCAAAGTCCACACTTTGTTCTCATACATGGATCCCATCTCAGATTTCATGGCCTCAAGCCATTTTGCCGAATCTGGGCTCATCATCCCTTCCTCATAGTTCGTAGGTTCGTCATGGTCAAGTAACATGACCACCAGAACAGGATTACCGTACCACTCTGGTGCGGATCTTACTCTAGTTGACCTACGAGGTTCGTTAGTAACTTGGTCTGAAGTTACATGATCATCATCATTAGCTTCCTCACTAATTGGTGTAGGAGTCACAGGAACAGATTTCTGTGATGAATTACTTTCGAATAAGGGAGTTGGTACAGTTACCTCATCAAGTTCTACTTTCCTCCCACTCACTTCTTTCGAGAGAAACTCCTTCTCTAGAAAGGATCCATTCTTAGCAACGAATATCTTGCCTTCGGATCTGTGATAGAAGGTGTACCCAACAGTTTCCTTTGGGTATCCTATGAAGACACATTTCTCCGATTTGGGTTCGAGCTTATCAGGATGAAGCTTTTTCACATAAGCATCGCAGCTCCAAACTTTAAGAAACGACAACTTTGGTTTCTTGCCAAACCACAATTCATAAGGCGTCGTCTCAACGGATATAGATCATGCCCTATTTAACGTGAATGCAGTTGTTTCTAAAGCATAACCCCAAAACGATAGCGGTAAATCGGTAAGAGACATCATAGATCGCACCATATCTAGTAAAGTACGATTACGATGTTCGGACACACCATTCCGTTGTGGTGTTCCGGGTGGCTTGAGTTGCGAAACTATTCCGCATTGTTTCAAATGAAGACCAAACTCGTAACTCAAATATTCTCCTCCACGATTGGATCGTAGAAACTTTATTTTATTGTTACGATGATTTTCCACTTCACTCTGAAATTCTTTGAACTTTTCAAATGTTTCAGACTTATGTTTCATCAAGTAGATATACCCATATCTGCTCAAATCATCTATGAAGGTGAGAAAATAACGATACCCGCGGCGAGCCTCAACATTCATTGGACCACATACATCAGTATGTATGATTCCAACAAATCTGTTGCTCGCTCCATTGTTCTGGAGAACAGAGTTTTAGTCATCTTGCCCATGAGGCATGGTTCGCAAGTACCAAGTGATTCATAATCAAGTGATTCCAAAAGTCCATCAGAATGGAGTTTCTTCATGCGCTTTACACCAATATGACCTAAACGGCAGTGCCACAAATAAGTTGCACTATCATTATCAACTCTGCATCTTTTGGCTCCAATATTATGAATATGTGTATCACTACTATTGAAATTCAATATAAATAGACCACTCTCCAAGGGTGCATGACCATAAAAGACATTACTCGTATAAATACAACTACCATTATTCTCTGATTTAAATGAATAACCGTCTCGCATCAAACAAGATCCAGATATAATGTTCATGCTCAACGCTGGCACCAAATAACAATGATTCAGGTCTAAAACTAATCCCGAAGGTAGATGTAGAGGTAGCGTGCCGACCGCGATCCCATCGACTTTGGAACCATTTCCCACGCGCATCGTCACCTCGTCCTTAGCCAATCTTCGCTTAATCCATAGTCCCTATTTCGAGTTGCAAATATTAGCAACAGAACCAGTATCAAATACCTAGGCACTACTGCGAGCATTAGTAAGGTACACATCAATAACATGTATATCACATATACCTTTGTTCACCTTGCCATCCTTCTTATCCGCCAAATACTTGGGGCAGTTCCGCTTCCAGTGACCAGTCTCTTTGCAGTAGAAGCACTCAGTCTCAGGCTTAGGCCCAGACTTGGGCTTCTTCACTTGAGCATAAACTTGCTTGTCGTTCTTCTTGAAGTTCCCATTCTTCCCTTTACCCTTTTTTCTTGCAACTGGTGGTCTTGTTGACCATCAACACTTGATGCTCCTTCTTGATTTCTACCTCCGCAGTCTTTAACATTGCGAAGAGCTCGGGAATTGTCTTATCCATCCCTTGCATGTTATAGTTCATCACGAAGCTCTTGTAGCTTGGTGGCAGTGATTGAAGAATTCAGTCGATAACACTATCATCCGGAAGATTAAATCCCAGTTGAATCAAGTGATTGTTATACCCAGACATTTTGAGTATATGCTCACTGACAGAACTATTCTCCTCCATCTTGCAGTTGTAGAACTTATTGGAGACTTCATATCTCTCAATCCGGGCATTTGCTTGTAATATTAACTTCAACTCCTGAAACATCTCATATGCACCATGACGTTAAAAATGTCGTTGAAGTCCCGGTTCTAAGCCGTAAAGCATGGCACACTGAACTATCGGGTAGTCACCAGCGTTGCTCCTGTAGCGGGTTTGGCACCTAGCAGTGCTTCCAGGACGTAATTCTTCTGTGCAGCAATGAGGATAATCCTCAAGTAACGGACTCAGTCCGTGTAGTTGCTACCATCATCTTTCAACTTAGCTTTCTCAAGGAACGCATTAAAATTCAACGGAACAACAGCACGGGCCGTCTATCTACAACAACGTAGACATGCAAAATATTATCAGGTACTAAGTTCATGATAAATTAAGTTCAATTAATCAAATTACTTAAGAACTCCCACTTAGATAGACATCCCTCTAATCATCTAAGTGATCACGTGATCCATATCAACTAAACCATGTCCGATCATCACGTGAGATGGAGTAGTTTTCAATGGTGAACATCGCTATGTTGATCATATCTACTATATGATTCATGCTCGACCTTTGTATGTGAACGTCAAGTTTAACCCGAGTATTCTGCATGTGCAAAACTGGCTTGCACCCGTTGTATGTGAACGTAGAGCTTATCACACCCGATCATCACGTGGTGTCTCGGCACGACGAACTTTCGCAATGGTGCATACTCAGGGAGAACACTTATACCTTGAAATTTAGTGAGAGATCATCTTATAATGCTACCATCAATGTAAGCAAAATAAGATGCATAAAGGATAAACATCACATGCAATCAATATAAGTGATATGATGTGGCCATCATCATCTTGTGCCTTTGATTTCCATCTCCAAAGCACCGTCATGATCACCATCATCACCGGCGTGACACCTTGATCTCCATCATAGCATCGTTGTCGTCTCGCCAACTTTTGCTTCTAGGACTATTGCTACCGCTTAGTGATAAAGTAAAGCAATTACATGGCGATTGCATTTCATACAATAAAGCGACAACCATATGGCTCCTACCAGTTGCCGATAACTCTGTTACAAAGAATGATCATCTCATACAATAAAATTTAGCATCATGTCTTGACCATATCACATCACAACATGCCGTGCAAAAACAAGTTAGACGTCCTCTACTTTGTTGTTGCAAGTTTTACGTGGCTGCTACAGGTTGAGCAAGAACCGTTTTTACCTACGCATCAAAACCACAACGATATTTCGTCAAGTATGTGTTGTTTTAACCTTCACAAGGACCGAGCGTAGCCACACTCGATTCAACTAAAGTTGGAGAAACTGACACCCGCCAGCCACCTGTGTGCGAAGCACGTTGGTAGAACCAGTCTCGCGTAAGCGTACGCGTAATGTCGGTCCGGGCCGCTTCATCCAACAATACCGCCGAATCAAAGTATGACATGCTGGTAAGCAGTATGACTAGTATCTCCCACAAGTCACTTGTGTTCTACTCGTGCATATAACATCTATGCATAAACCTGGCTCAGATGCCACTGTTGGGGAGCGTAGTAATTTCAAAAAAAATCCTACGCACACGCAAGATCATGGTGATGCATAGCAACGAGAGGGGAGAGTGTTGTCCACGTACCGTTGTAGACGGAAAGCGGAAGCGTTATAACAACACGGTTGATGTAGTCGTACGTCTTCACGATCGACCGATCCTAGTACCGAACGTACGACTCCTCCGCGATCTGCACACGTTCAGCTCGGCGACGTCCCACGAACTCACGATCTAGTAGAGCTTCGAGGGAGAGCTTCGTCAGGACGACGGCGTGATGACGGTGATGATGAAGCTATCGGCGCAGGGCTTCGCCTAAGCACTACGACGATATGACCGAGGTGGATTATGGTGGAGGGGGGCACCGCACACGGCTAAGAGATCAATGATCAACTTGTGTGTCTATGGGGTACCCCCTCCCTCATATATAAAGGAGTGGAGGAGGGGGGAGGGCCGGCCCTCCTATGCCGCGCCCTGGAGGAGTCCTTCTCCCACTGGCAGTAGGATTCCCCCCTTCCCTAGTTGGACTAGGAGAGAAGGAAGGGGGAGAGAGGGAGGAAGGAAACAGGGGCGCCGCCCCCCCCCCCCTCCTAGTCCAATTCGGACCAGAGGGGGAGGGGCACGCGGCCTGCCCTGGCCTCCTCTCTCTCTCTCCACTATGGCCCAATAAGGCCCATACACTTACCGGGGGGGTTCCGGTAACCTCCCGGTACTCCGGTAAATCCCGAATTCACCCGGAACTATTCCGATGTCCAAATATAGGCTTCCAATATATCGATCTTTATGTCTCGACCATTTCGAGACTCCTCGTCATGTCCGTGATCATATCCCGGACTCCAAACTACCTTCGGTACATCAAAACACATAAACTCATAATATCGATCGTCACCGCACGTTAAGCGTGCGGACCCAACGGGGTCGAGAACTATGTAGACATGACCGAGACTCATCTCTGGTCAATAACCAATGGCATAACCTGGATGCTCATATTGGTTCCTACATATTCTACGAAGATCTTTATCGGTCAAACCGCATAACCACATACGTTGTTCCCTTTGTCATCGGTATGTTACTTGCCCGAGATTCGATCGTCGGTATCTCAATACCTAGTTCAATCTGGTTACCGGCAAGTCTCTTTACTCGTTCTGTAATACATCATCCTGCAACTAACTCATTAGTTGCATTGATTGCAAGGCTTATAGTGATGTGCATTATCGAGAGGGCCCAGAGATACCTCTCTGACAATCGGAGTGACAAATCCTAATCTTGATCTATGCCAACTCAACAAGTACCATCGGAGACACCTGTAGAGAACCTTTATAATCACTCAGTTATGTTGTGATGTTTGGTAGCACACAAAGTGTTCCTCCGCTATTCGGGAGTTGCATAATCTCATAGTCATAGGAACATGTATAAGTCATGAAGAAAGCAATAGCAATATACTAAATGATCAAAAGCTAATCAAATGACAACTCATGTCTATGGTTAGGAAACTTAACCATCTTTGATTCAACGAGCTAGTCAAGTAGAGGCATACTAGTGACACTCTGTTTGTCTATGTATTCTCACATGTACTAAGTTTCCGGTTAATACAATTCTAGCATGAATAATAAACATTTATCATGATATAAGGAAATATAAATAACAACTTTATTATTGCCTCTAGGGCATATTTCCTTCACGAGGCCCCTGAACCAATGAACCCTTGAACGGGGATGAAGCCTTTGATCTGGTCGAGGCGACTAGTGGAATCGGCGCACAGTAACATGTCACCGAAGACGAGGAGATGACCAGGGGCGGGGAAGCCCTCGGCGCGGGTGTGGTCTCCAACGACCGGCTGAGCCATCGATTCCTTTGGCGATCCCATAGCGGAACTCTCAATGAAAGCACCAATGTCGGTGTCGACACCGGCATACCTCGTGGTAGGTGGTCCCGAGCTATGGATCTGGGATCGATGGGGAACAAGGGACGACGAACATAGTGTTTACCCAGGTTCGGGCCCTCTCGAAGAGGTAATACCCTACGTCCTACTTGATTATATTGGATGTATTATGTAGTTTACAGAGTAGATCTACCTCGAGATCAACATGAGCTAAACCCTAAGGAGATGAGGTGATGAATGTAGCTCTAGCCCTAAAGACTAAAAACCCTCGGTTTATATAGACACCGGTAGGGTTAGGGTGTGCTGAAGATAGATTACAATAAGGAATTTAAAGAGACCATGCACCTCCTTGACTTGGAGGGTACACCACGGCTTTGTACATCTCATGTTGTTATACGGCTGCACCAGTCTGGCCCACACACAATGGGCCGTCTCCCCGAGGACCCCTTAGTCCATGACTCCCTCAGCCATCGTCTCGCCTTCTTGAGCAGGACACAAACCCTAACAATACTGGAAAAAAATAAAGATGGAGCCCTACTATCGGCCCTTGGTAGAATCCATCGCGCCCCCATGGCCCTAGGGCCACTGGAGACTCACGCTGGGCATAAACCCCTAAACCCAAAAAACCCGAACCCGTTGCTACATGTGAGTGATACATCTCCAACGTATCTATAGTTTATTATTGTTCCATGCTATTATATTATCTGTTTTGGATGTTTTATATGCATTACTATGCTATTTTATATTATTTTTGGGAAAATATCTATTAACCTAGAGCCTAGTGCCAGTTCCTGTTTTTTCCCTGTTTTAGAGTTTCGTAGAAAAGGAATACCAAACAGAGTCCAAACGCAATAAAAAGTCCGCGATGATTTTTCTTGGACCAGAAGACAACCAAGAGACTTGGAGATGATGTCGGAGGAGCCACGAGGCGGCCACAAGGATGGAGGGCGTGCCCCCCATCCTTGTAGGCCCCTCATGCACCTCCTGACCTAATACCTTTTTTTGACTATATACTGCAAGGCAACAGCCTCACGGTTCTTTATTAAAACAACGAACCAGAGAGTTTACAAAGTTACAAATTAAAGGCAAGGAAAGAGAGGAGAGATTACTTACAAAGAGAGGTTAGGGTTAGGCAGCAATCCAAGAAGTTAGGCTATTCCTATGTTTACATTTAATTCTATGAGCTAAAAGAGAAATGTCATGTATAAAATTTCTCCTGACCTAATTCTTTTGCCTATATATTCCCATATATCCCCAAACCAATAGAGGCATCCACGAAATCACTTTTCCACCGCTGCAACCTTGTGTACCCGTGAGATCCCATCTAGGGACCTTTTCCAGCACCCTGCCGGAGGGGGATTCGATCACGGAGGGCTTGTAAATCAACACCATTGCCCTTCCGATTAAGCGTGAGTAGTTTACCACAGACCTACAGGTCCATAGCTAGTAGCTAGATGGCTTCTTCTCTCTCTTTGTTTCTCAATACCATGTTCTCCTCGAAGTTCTTGGAGATCTATTCGATGTAATACTTTTTTGCGGTGTGTTTGCCGAGATCCAATGAATTGTGGATTTATGATCAGCTTATCTATGAATATTATTTGAATCTCCTCTGAATTCTTTTATGCATGATTTGATATATTTGTAATTCTTTTCGAACTATCGGTTTGGTTTGGCCAACTAGATTGGTTTTTCTTGCAATGGGAGAAGTGCTTAGCTTTGGGTTCAATCTTGCGGTGTCTTTTCCGAGTGACAGTAGGGGCAGCAAGGCACATATTGTATTGTTGCCATCGAGGATAAAAAGATGGGGTTTCCATCATCTTGCTTGAGTTAATTCCTCTTCATCATGTCATCTTACTTAATGCGTTACTCCGTTCTTTATGAACTTAATACTCTAGATGCATGCTGGATAGTGGTCGATGTGTGGAGTAATAATAGTAGATGCATAATCGTTTCAGTCTACTTGACACGGACGTGATGCCCATATTCATGAACATTGCCTTAGATATCGTCATAACTTTACGCTTTTCTATCAATTGCTCGGCAGTAATTTGTTCACCCACCGTATTATTAGCTATCATGAGAGAAGCCTCTAGTGAAACATATGGCTCCCGGGTCTATTTTCCAACATATAAGTTTCCGATCTACAATATTAGTTTCTGATCTACTCTTTTTGCAATCTTTTACTTCCCGATCTATAAACCAAAAATACCAAAAATATTTACTTTATTGTTTCAGATCTCACTTTTGCAAGTAACCGTGAAGGGATTGACAACCCCTTTATCACGTTGGGTGCAAGTTTTTTTTAGAATAGAGTAGAAAGCCTACTTAGAGGGACTCGTACATTCAGAGATCATCAGAGGTCTAAGACTGAGTGGCACGTCGACGATCATCAGTTGGTCTCCACTGCTTCTGTTCAGCGCCGCTAGTCCATGTGCGAAAGCATTTTTGCTCCACTTCACGTGTCGGCCCACACATGCAGAGAAAGCAGCCATGGAATGTTTAATATCCATAATTAGGCCGTGGGCTGCAGGTCGCAAGGGAGACTGTGTACATACTTCTCTCACGATGGTTTGGTTATCCGTTTCGAGGATCACCTGGCCATTAAACAAAACGGCCAGCTCCTTCAGACCAATCAGGGCCACACTGGCTTCTGCATCTTCCACATTATTGCTAGGTAGCAGCTTCTTGCATACTAACATGATTACCTGTCCGCGGTGATCCCGAGCGACTGCACCTGCAGCGCCTGCTCCAGTATCTTCCTCGAAAGCAGCATCCGTATTCAGCTTGACAGACCCTGGTTCTGGGGGCGACCACTGCAAGCTCAGACTGTCAGGACCCCTCGTTGTCGATTCTGGCACCTATATTTTCTTTTCCAACTGACAAATCCCTATAGGATCTGGCGTTTTTAGCTCCTCAGCGTACTTCTCCAGGAACTGAGCAGAGCCTCTGATTGACTCTTTCCCATTATTACGGATGCAGTCTTCTCTCAAATACCAACAGCGCCAGAGAAGCAGCACTATATTGGCGCGAGTGTCATCATCTTCAATGTCCAGCAATACTTGCAGCCAATCCTCACCTGTGTACAAAAACTTTTTCTCTGCAGGTAGACTCCAAACCTCTCTCATTATGTTCTGAGGCTTTTACTCACTGTACATCAAATGACTGCATTATATTCATCCTCCTTGCCATTACTGCAGATGCTGCATATGCCGTCCATCTCGAGTGTTCTTTTGCGTTTATTTTCCTTTGTTGCCAAAGTATTCGTCGCCACTCTCCAACCAAAGTTTGACTTTGCCTGGTACATTTGCTTTCCACATGAGGTCCCAAATGCTGCGATCATTTGTATCCCTCGTGGAACTTGAAGTGTCATTGCTTGATTTTCTCGCACAAGTCGCTGCTAATTTATACGCTCCCCTTACTAAGAAAATTCCATTACTTTCATGGTGCCATGCTACGCGGTCCTCTACCTTAGAGGCTAGAATTTTCAGCTTGCAAATCTCAGCTGCATCAAAAGGATAGAAGATCTGATTTATTAATTCAACATTCCACTCTTTTCTGTCTGGGAGCATTAGTTGGTTGACCCATCGCAAGCGTGACCTTCTGGTGAAAGTAGCTGTCATGAGGCCCTCCTTTCTCGGTAGCCATTGGTAGCGTTGGATTTGAATGTGTTTTCCATCACCTTTCCTCCAGATTAGGCCTTTCTTTAGGAGCTGCAGACTGAACTCAATAGCTCTCCAAACCGGAGAGGCATCCGAAGCAAAGACAATGTCTAGGAGATTACCATGAGGATAGTATTTCGATTTGAGCACTCTCGCACATAAGCTATCCGGTTTCTGAATGAGTCTCACCTTGTTTCACAATGAGTGCCTGATTAAAAAGACGCATGTCCCTGAAACTGATACCCCCCGCTCTCTTTGGATTCGTCATTCTTTCCCATGACATCCAATGGACCTTCCGATGACCATCTTCCCCTCCCCACCAGAAACCTCTAATCAATTTCTTGTATTTATCATAGAACCCCTTGGATAGCATGAAGACACTCATGATGAAGGTTGGGAGGGCCTGAACCATAGACTTTACATGAACCTCTTTAGCTGCAAAAGACATGAACTTCTCTGACCAGTCATTACATCTCTTCCCAAATCTATCCATGATAGGTTGGAACTGGCCATCCTTCATTCTTCCTTTCGGGGTTGGAAGCCCGAGGTACTTACTCTCAAACGTGTGAGATTGCATGCCAAGGGTATTTTTAATTTCCTCTCTTCTTGCGGCTGGGCATTTATCACTAAATAAAAGAGAGCATTTAGTTGCACTTAAGAGTTGTCCAGTGCACTTCTGAAAAGTATCAAGGACGCTCTTAATGCGTTTGGCTTGTTCCATAGTGGCCTTGAAGAATAGCAAACTGTGGTCAGCAAATAAGAGATTCAAGATGCTAGGGCTATTCCTCGCAATCTTGATAGGAGTCAAGTTGTTATCTGCCATCTCCTTCTTGAGGAGGTGCACCAAACCATCAGCGACAAAAAGAAAGAGGTATGGGCCGAGAGGATCCCCTTTTCGCAGGCCACGTAATGGTATGAACGCCTCCAGCATCGTCCTATTGCACCTCACCGAGTATCTCGCCGACCGAACACACTGCATTATCCAGTCCGTCCATTTTTTGCAGAAGCCAATTTTTAGAAGCATGCCCTCTAAGAAGTTCCAATCCACCCTGTCATATGCCTTAGCTAGACCTAATTTATAGGCACAATAATTATCTCTCTTTCTCTTGCTATGTTGGATCTTATGGAAGCATTCGAAAGCTATGGTGGCATTATCTGTGATCATTCTGCCTGGGATAAAGGCACTCTGTGTCTCCGAGATAATTTCATCCAGCAAGGGGCGAAGATGGCTGACCGGACATTTCACCACCACTTTATATATGACGTTACACAAGCTGATGGGTCTATAGTCCTTCAGCGATTGAGGATCTTTTCCTTTGGGGATAAGGACAATTACCGTGTCGTTATTCCCTTTTGGGAGCACCCCTTTTTCAATGAAGTCCATGACTCCTCCCACAACATCGTCCTTAATCTCTACCCAGTTCCTTTGGTAGAAACGCGCCGGAAAACCGTCAGGGCCTGGGGCCTTAAGAGGGCCAATTTGAAACAGCACATCACCAATTTCTCGGTCTGAGAAGGGTTTTATTAAGAGGTCATTCATGTCACCATCAACTCGGTTTGTAACTAGCTCCAATATATCCTTCGGTTCAATATTATCCTCTTTCTCATATAGCCTTTTGAAAAAGGAGTTCGTCATTTCATGAATGTTTTTTGCATCTTCGAAGCACACACCATTATCATCCTCCAGCTTTGAAATTGTGTTCTTTTTCCTGCTCCAAGTGGCTTTCCTCTGGAACCACTTTGTATATTTATCTCCTTCCTGAGATATGTGGCTCACAAGCGTTGCCTCCACATGAGTTCTTCTCTTAACAATAGTTCATCCAATTCTCTAGCCAACTTGTCCGCATATTTATATTGATCCAGCGAGGGTGGTGATTTCAAGATTCTGCTTAATTTCCTTCTTATTTCTGCAGTCTTTTTTACCACAGAGCCAAAATCCCTAGCAGCCCAATTTTTCAGTTCAGTTTGCATATATTTCAGCTTGGTACCTACCTGCTGCAGATTCTCAGCTGGGTCGTCTCTTTTCCAAACTGCAGCAATAGTGGGTTGCAACGAACCTACACGTTCCCACATCTGCTCGTACATGAACACGATGTTGTTTCCCTCTCCCACCGGCCTCCATTCTTTCCGGCCCCCAGTCCGTAGAAGAATAGGGAGGTGGTCAGATCTTGAGGAACAAATATGCTCCACCGTGGCCTCCTTAAAGTAGTCAGCCCATTCCGTGGACGCCACACATCTATCCAAGCAAGCTCTCACATTTGCATGACCATTTTGTTTATTATTGTAAGTCCAACTCGGCCCTTTGTATCCCATGTCAAACAAATTAAAGTCCGACAAAACTTTCCTGAAGTTTTGCATGTTCCTCTCGGATCTCCTCGTTGCTGAGAAGTGTTCAGATTGCCACAAAGTCTCGTTGAAATCCCCATCATCATCCAAGGGAGGTTGTTTGTATCTTTTATTCTTCGAAGCAAGGTCCACATATGGTGTCGTTCATGAGCCTTAGGTTCACCGTACACAAAAGTACCCCGCCATTGCATACCCCGAGGGCTCAAGCGAATTAACACATCGATATATCTCGCCCCCACGGCAATCTTCTTTATTTCCACACTCTCGTCATAAAAGAGGGCAATGTCGGCACCTTTTCTGATGCCGGGTTGCGTTATACAATGATGAAGGCCTAGCCTCCACTTTAGATACTTGACATATTTATTGTTTGGCCGGGTTTTAGAAAGGAAGACGAGCTTGGGCTTGTAGGTGTGCACGAGGCACACAAGTTCCTGAACTGTTCGAGGCTGCCCGAGACCTCGACAGTTCCATCCAAGTATCGTCATGGCTCCTGGTGAGCACCCTTCTTAGCGCCCACCAGTTTACCGGGAGCCCCTGGCCCGGTCGCTTCCTCGTCCACCTCGTTCCCTCCTCAGACATGAAATCAGTCATATTCGCGCTGCATACCTCCTTGTTCCGGTCCGTGCCCTTTCCCGTTGCATCATCCTCTTCTACAACTTTGCCCTCTTCCTTGCGTCACCCTCTTTTGCCCAGCACGGAGCCACCCTGCCTAGGATCCTTCTTACCTCTCATATTGTCCTGCGTGAACTTGATTTTCTAGCGTCCAGCGGCAATAAACAGCACAACAGCAGCAACATCAATTATCTGGTTCAGAACAGGAGTGTTCTCGCCCGCCACCAGATGGCCAGGTGCCCCGTTGTCAATGCCAGTGATACGTCCATTTTGCATCATGTTTTCTTACTGTTATTTATAATGTTTTTATCCATAATAATGCTTTTTGGAGTGATTCTAATGCCTTTTCCCTCATAATATGCAAGGTTTACACAAAGTGGGAGAATTCCAGCAGCTGGAAATCTAGACCTGGAAAAGCTACTTCAGGCTACCTATTCTGCACTACTCCAAATAAGCTGAAACTTCACGGAGAATTTTTATGGAATATTTGAGGAATATTGGAGCAAATAACTACGAGAGGGGCCCACCAGGTGGGCACAACCCACCTGGGCGCGCTAGGGAGCCCAGGCGCGCCCTGGTGGGTTGTGCTCACCCAGGCCCACCTCCGGTGCCCATCTTTTGGTATATAAGTCATTTTGACCTAGAAAAAAGACGGAGAGGACTTTCGGGACGGAGCGCCGCCGTCACGAGGCGGAACTTGGGCAGGAGCACTTTTGCCCTCCAGCGGAGCGATTCCGCCGGCGGAACTTCCCTCCCGGAGGGGGAAATCATCGTCATCATCATCACCAACAACTCTCCCATCTTCGGGAGGGCAATCTCCATCAACATCTTCAACAACACCATCTCCTCTCAAACCCCAGTTCATCTCTTGTGTTCAATCTTGTTACCAAAACTACAGATTGGTGCTTGTGGCTGACTAGTAGTGTTGATTACATCTTATAGTTGATTACTATATGGTTTATTTGGTGGAATATTATATGTTCAGATCAAATATGCTATTTAATACCCCTCTGATCTTGAGCCTGATTATCGTTTGTGAGTAGTTACTTTTGTTCTTGAGGTCACGGGAGAAATCAAGTGGAAAGTATTCATGCGAACTTGATATGTGTTCGATATTTTGATAGTATGTATGTTGTGATTCCCTTAGTGGTGTCATGTGAACGTCGACTACATGACACTTCACCGTATTTGGGCCTAAGGGAATGCATTGTGGAGTAGCACTTAGATGATGGGTTGCGAGAGTGACAGAAGCTTAAACCCCAGTTTATGCGCTATTCCGTAAGGGGCCGATTGGATCCAAAAGTTTAATGCTATGGTTAGAATTTATTCTTAATACATTTCTCGTAGTCGTGGATGCTTGCGTGAGGGTTGATCATAAGTAAGAGGTTTGTTCAAGTAAGAACAACACCTAAGCACCGGTCCACCCACATATCAAATTATCAAAGTACCGAACACGAATTAAGCCAACATGATAAAAGTGACTAGATGAAATTCCCGTGTACCCTCAATAATGCTTTGCTTATCATAAGAGACCGTTTTGGCCTATCCTATGCCTCAAAAGGATTGGGCTACCTTGCTGCACTTTTGTTACTACTATCGTTACTTGCTCGTTACAAATTTCAGCACTTGCAGACATGCATTACCTTGCTGAAAACCACTTGTCATTTTCTTCTGGTCCTCGTTGGGTTCGACACTCTTACTTATCAAAAATAGCTAAAATTGATCCCCTATACTTGCGGGTCATCAAGTCTATTTTCTGGCACCGTTGCCGGGGAGTGAAGCGCCTTTGGTAAGTGGAATTTTGTAAGGAAACATTTATATAGTGTGCTGAAATTTATTGTCACTTGTTACTATGGAAAACAATCCTTTGAGGGGTTTGTTTGGGGTATCTTAACCTCAACCAGAACCACAATTAGCTACCCCTCAACCTACTGCACGTACTGAAAATATTGAATATGAAATTCCTTCGGGTATGATAGAACAACTGCTAGCTAATCCTTATGCACGAGATGGAACCGAACATCCTGATATGCACTTGATATATGTAGAACAAATTTGTGGATTGTTCAAGCTTGCAGGTTTACCCGGAGATGAAGTTGTGAAGAAGGTTTTCCCTTTATCTTTGAGGAGAAAAGCATTGGCATGGTATAAGCTATGCGATGATATTGGATCTTGGAATTGGAATCGTTTTTGAAAGATCTTGGAATTGGAATCGTTTTTGAAATTGGAGTTCCATCAAAAAAATTATCCTATGCATCTAGTTCATCATGATCGGAATTATATATATATAATTTTTGGCCTCGTGAAGGAGAAAGTATCGCTCTAGCTTGGGGGAGGCTTAAGTCAATGTTACATTCATGCCCCAATTATGAGCTCTCAAGAGAAATTATTATCCAGAACTTTTATGCTCGGCTTTCTCATAATGATCAAACCATGCTCGATACATCTTGTGTTGGTTCTTTTATGAAGAAGACTATTGAATTCCGGTGGGATCTTTTGGAAAGAATTAAACGCAACTCTGAAGATTGGGAACTCGACGAAGGTAAATAGTCAGGTATTAAACTTAAGTATGATTGTGTCAAATCTTTTATGGATACCGATGCTTTTCAAAAGTTTAGCACTAAATTTGGACTTGACTCAGAGATAGTAGCCTCCTTTTGTGAATCATTTGCTACTCATGTGGATCTCCCTAAGGAGAAGTGGTTTAAATATCACCCACCTATTAAAGAAGAAATCAAAGAACCGGTACTAGTTAAAGAAGAAACTATACTTTACAATGTTGACCCAGTTGTTCCTTCTACTTATATTGAGAAACCACCTTTCCCTGTTAGGATAAAGGAACATGCTAAAGTTTCAACTGTGGTTAACAAATGCTATATTAGAACACCTAAACCTGATGAACAAATTAAAGTAGAACCTAGTATTGCTATGGTTAAAGATCTCTTGGAAGAAGATATGGATGGGCATGTTATTTACTTTTGTGAAGAAGCTGCTAGAATTGCCAAACCTGATAAAAAGGATAAACATAGACCTGTTGTTGGCATGCCTGTCATCTCAGTTAAAATAGGAAATCATTGTTACCATGGTTTATGTGACATAGGTGCTAGTGTGAGTGCTATTCCTTTCACCTTATATCAAGAAATTATGAATGACATAGCACCCGCAGAGATAGAATACATAGATGTTACAATTAAACTTGCTAATAGAGACACTATTTCACCAATTGGGATTGTTAGATATGTTGAAGTCTTGTGTGGGAAAATTAAATACCCTACTGATTTTCTTGTTCTTGGTTCCCCACAAGATGACTTTTGTCCCATTATCTTTGGTAGACCTCCTTGAACACCGTTAATGCTAAGATAGATAGTGAGAAACAAACTATCGGTGTTAGTTTTGGTGATGAGTCTCATGAGTTTAATTTTTCCAAGTTTAGTAGAAACCTTCATGAAAAAGAATTGCCAAGTAAGGATGAATTAATTGGTCATGTTTCTATTGTTGTACCACCTACTGATCCTTTATAACAATATTTGCTAGACCATAAAAATGATTTTCATATGCATGAAAGAAATGAAATAGATAAGATTTTCTTTGAACAACGTCCTCTACTTAAACACAATTTTCCTATTGAAAATCTAGGAGCTCCTCCTCCACCTAAAGGTGACCCTGTGTTTGAATTAAAACAATTGCCAGACACTTTGAAATATGCTTATCTTGATGAAAAGAAGATATATCCTATTATTATTAGTGCTAACCTTTCAGAACATGAAGAAGAAAGATTATTGAAATTTCTAAGGAAGCACCGAGCTGCTATTGGATATACTCTTGATGACTTAAATGGGCATTAGTCCCACTCCATGTTAGCACAAAATTAACATGGAACCTGATGCTAAATCCATTGTTGATCACCAACGTCGGTTAAGAACGGAAATATTAAAGCTTCTGGAAGCAGGTATAATCTATCCTATAGCTGATAGTAGATCGCAACAGTATAGGGGATCGCAACAGTTTTCGAGGGTAGAGTATTCAACCCAAATTTATAGATTCGACACAAGGGGAGCCAAAGAATATTTGAAGGTATTAGCAGCTGAGTTGTCAATTCATCCACTCCTGGATATTAATTATCTGCAGCAAAGTGATCAGTAGCAAAGTAGTATGATAGTTTGGATAGTAGTGGCAGCAGCAATAGTAACGGTAACAGTGATAGCAGTAATTTTGTAGCAAGTGTAACAGTGATGACAGCAGCAGTAACTTAGCAGAACAATATAGGATAAATTCGTAGGCATTGGATCAGTGACTTGTTGGATGATATTCATCATGTGACAGATATAACCTTGGGCGATACGACACTAGCTCAAGTTCATCGATATAATGTAGGCATGTATTCCGTAAATAGTCATATGTGCTTTATTAAAAGAACTTGCATGACATCTTTTGTCCTACCCTCCCGTGGTAGCGGGGTCCATATTGGAAACTAAGGGATATTAAGGCCTCCTTTTAATAGAGAACCGGAACAAAGCATTAACACATAGTGAATACATGAACTCCTCAAACTACGGTCATCACCGGGAGTGGGCCCGGTTGTTGTCACTCCGGGGTTGCCGGATCATAACATGTAGTAGGTGACTATAACTTGCAAGATCGGATCTAAAACATGGATATAATGATGATAACATAAACGGTTCAGATCTGAGTTCATGGCACCCGGGCCCAAAGTGACAAGCATTAAGCATAGCAAAGTCATAGCAGCATCAATCTAGGAACATACTCCCTCCGTCCGCGAATAAGTGTACATCTAGCTTTTGTCCTAAGTCAAAGATTTAAAAGAGTAGTAGAATATATGCGATCAAATTGATATATTATGAAAGTACATTTCAAAACGAATCTAGCAATACTAATTTAGTGTCATAAATGCTACTACATTTCCCTATAAAGCTGGTCAAAGTTTTGAAACTTTGACTTAGGACAAAACCTAGATGTACACTTACTCACGGATGGAGGGAGTAGTGGATACTAGGGATCAAGCCCTAACAAAACTAACTCGATTACATGATGAATCTCATCCCACTCCTCACCGACCAGCGAGCCTGCGAAGGAATTTCTCACTCCCGGTGGGGAGCATCATGGAATTGGCGATGGAGAAGGGTTGGTGATGACGAAGAACGAAGATCCCCCTCTCCGGAGCCCCAAACGGACTCCAGATCTACCCTCCCAAGGAAGAACGGGGCTTGGCGGCGGCACCGTCTCGTGGATCGTGATAATTCTTTCGCCCTGATTTTTTCTCACAAAATAGGATTTTATAGCGTTGGAATCAGGGTCTGCGGGGCCACCAGGTGGGGACAACCCACCTGGGCATGCCAGGAGAGGGGGCACGCCCTGGTGGGTTGTGCCCTCCCAGGTGCCCCTCTCCGGCAGGTGTTGGCTCCAGAAATTCTTATTATTGATATAAAAAATCCTCACAAAGTTTCGTTCCATTCCGAGAACTTTTATTTCTGCACAAAAACAACAGCATGGTAGTTCTGCTGAAAGAAGCGTCAGTCCAGGGTTAGTTTCATTCAAATCATGCAAATTAGAGTCCAAAACAAGAGGAAAAGCGTTAGGAAAAGTAGATACATTGAAGACGTATCAACTGCCCCAAGCTTAAACCTTTTCTTGTCCTCAAGCAATTCGGTTGATAAACTGAAAGTGAAAAAGAAAAAACTTTTACGAACTCTTTTGCTCTTGTTTGCATAAATAATCTTAAACATCACCCAGGTTTTCATCCAACATTATAACTAACCATGCCGACAATAACTCTTAAAGATTATAATGACTCATATCAATGACATAATCAGCTAGCGAGCAATAATAAGATATCTCAAATGGCAAGACTTTGTCAAAACAACCATGATATAATATGACAATAGTGGTATCTCACTAGCCCTTTCTGACACCGCAAAACATAAATGAAGAGCACCTCCAAAGTTCAAGCAGTGACTAAACATTCTAATTCATGGTAGAAAAGACCCAGTCATGATGCACGCAACATTAGCTACACATAATGCATAAATCACGATAGCTATGCTCTCAGGTTCTAGCGCTTGTTTTAGAAGGTGATGGCACAACATAAAAGTAAATAGATAGTCCCTTCGCAGAGGGAAGCAGTGATTTGTACAGGTGCCAGAGCTCAATTTTTAAAACAGAGGTAAATGATATTTTGGGACATGCACCTTTCTCATTTACTCCATGACCATCAGTTATCAATATCTTCCATGCTAATCACGCCAGTGGCAGTTCCCAAGCGATAAAAGTAAAGGTTTTGACTCCATTGGGAGTATTTGTTTGATTATTTAAGAGATTAACTCTTTTTCATGTTTGTAGTTTGGGACTGGGCATCCCTATTACCACCCTTTTCTCGTGCGATGGCGAGTGAATAAACACTCGACCTGAGAATAACCTTCTTAGCATGGAAGATACCGACCACCTCCTGTCGTTCCATGAACGATCCAGGCACACAAAACGGATATTTATTTAGAAGTTTTTAGAGGTGGCACATGCAAATTTACTTAGGACGGCAGGGTAAAACCGCATATAGTACAAGCAGAATTCCCACTTAGTACAGGCGAAGGCTAGCAATTAGATTGAGAAGCGGCCTGCTAGAGAGCAACAACTGTCGGTGTCTTGGGAACGGGGGTCCCCAGACTTGCCTGTCTGCGGCCCACGGCGTGGCTCTAGCAGCGGCTTCGTACGGCCTATCTTCATCAGCCAACGCTCAAGACCCTCGCAAGGGGCAAAGCCTCGCGAGGCGGACGATGCAAGACCTCCTCGGGGGCGGCCTCACCAGGCTGGCTCGCGAGGGGAGGAGAGATCAAGGCGAGGGGCACCTCGCGAGGTTTCTGTGATGCAAGACATGAGGACCAAGGCCAGGCAGGCGCCAGAGCGCGTAGCGTACTCGTTTCCTCTTTGGTGCTAAAGAGGCAGGCACAGGCGAGGAGTCCCGAGGCATCAAGCAAAGGTTTCCATATCGGTGCAACGAGACCAAGACCAGCAGGACGGCAGGACGGAGGTCACCATGGAGCCCAAGACGGCGTCACCATCAGAGCCTTTGGCACGCGAAGACCACCTTTAGTCAAGATAACTTGTACTAGTTGTCTCCCTTCAAATTTGGTGGTTGTTGGATCCCTTCCCGCCTACATTTGGGAAGAGGATCAGGGCCTCTATAAACAGGACTAGCCACCATAGTAGGAGGCAACTGATCTGGGGCCATTCAGATCATCCTCAACCACACCAGCTCACCGAGCTCAAGGACACCTCTCCTCAGGAGGCCATTCTTCCCTTGTACCTGCTCATCCTTAGCCCAAGAGGCAATACACCACACCACACTGGAGTAGGGTATTACACCACATCGGTGGCCCGAACCAGTATACCCTGTGTCCCTTGTTCTGCGAGCTCGACGCGCTGAGCTTTGAGATCGCGGTGAGTGCGTGAGCTAGAGGGGGAGAGATCTTCGTATGCACCCAAGTGTTCGAACCTCGAGGGTTTTCCCGGAACCCGCAATCTGACATTTGGCGCGCCAGGTAGGGTGCGCTAAAGCTTTCCTTCCGCTGATCCGCATTCCATCGTCCCACCCCATCCATGGCAGACGCGTGTCGAGCCCACGCAGAGCGCCTGGCCGCCCTCGCCGCCCGCGTCGCTCAGACGGCCCCTGTCGGCGGGCCTCCTCGTCGTTCTCCGTCGCCCGCCGCCAACGCCGCCACTGGCCTGGCGGGAAACGAGCAGCAAGCATCCTCGCTGCACCCCTCTGTGGAGCGGGACGGTCGCACCGCAACTCCGTCACTAACCCCAGCCGGCTCATCGTCTCACACTCGTCGGGCGCCCATGGACGCGCAGGCTGCGCTGCTCATGGCACGCGAGCTCCTGTACTACCGCCCGGTGGACGACCTCTACGAGGACTAGCTGGACCACATCGCCGAGCTCGTCAGCGCCTCTGGGGGCTCCCCCGCACCGTCCCTCTCACTGCTTCGCCCCCCGCCAGCTGCGGGCGACATAGCTCACGGAGCACCTCCACCACCTCCACATCAAGACGATGCCCTCGCGCCAAGGCATGCAGCCCCTCGGCGTGACCCACCGCGCCAGGCGCCCGCGTGAGAAGAAGGATGCTGCCAAGAGGTTCCTCGGCCGCAAGAAAATGCCCCCGCGCTCCCAGCGCCACCGCGACAAGACTGCGTGCCGCCTGCGATGTCGGCGCGCGGACATCAGGGGCAGGCTCCACATCAGCAAAGGGCCCTGGTGGCCACAGCAGGCTGTCGCGCCTTCACTCCAGACCTGCGTAGCATCGTCTGGCCGGGCAAGTTCAAGCCAGATGTGCCTCCTCGCTACGACGGCACCCTCGACCCTACGGAGTTCTTGCAGCTCTACGAGCTAAGCATCGAGGCGGCCAACGGCGACGAGAAAGTCATGGCGAACTGGTTCCCCATGACTCTCAAGGATGGTGCTCACTCGTGGCTCCTGAACCTGCCCCCGGGCTCGATCTCCTCTTGGGACGAGATGTGTGATACGTCTACAATTTATGATGTATTCATGCTATTATATATTCTGTTTCGGATGTTTAATGGGCTTTATTATACACATTTATATTATTTTTGGGACTAACCTATTAACCGGAGGCCCAGCCCAAATTGTTCTTTTCTTGCCTATTTCAGTGTTTCAAAGAAAAGGGATATCAAACGGAGTCCAAACGTAATGAAACCTTCGGGAGAATTATTTTTGGAACGGAAGCAATCCAGGAGACTTGGAGTAGACGTCAGGGAAGCTTCGAGGAAGCCACGAGGCAGGGAGGCGCGCCCTACCCCCCTGGGCGCGCCCCCAACCCTCGTGGGCCCCTCGTGGCTCCCCTGACCGACTTCTTTCGCCTATATATATCCATATACCCTAAAACATCAGGAAACACAATAGATCGGGAGTTCCGCTGCTGCAAGCCTCTGTAGCCACCAAAAACCAATCGGGACCCTATTCCGGCACCCTGCCGAAAGGGGGATCCCTCACCGGTGGCCATCTTCATCATCCCGGAGATCTCCATGACGAGGAGGGAGTAGTTCTCCGTCGGGGCTGAGGGTATGTACTAGTAGCTATGTGTTTGATCTCTCTATCTCTCTCTCGTGTTCTTGAGGTGGTACGATCTTGATGTATCGTGACCTTTGCTATTATAGTTGGATCTTATGATGTTTCTCCCCCTCTACTCTCTTCTAATGGATTGAGTTTTCCCTTTGAAGTTATCTAATCGATTGAGTCTTTAAGGATTTGAGAACACTTGATGTATGTCTTGCATGTGCTTATATGTGGTGACAATGGGATATTCACGTGATCTACTTGATGTATCCTTTGGTGATCAACTTGGGGGTTCCGTAACATTGTGAACTTATGCATAGGGGTTGGCACACGTTTTCGTCTTGACTCTCCGGTAGAAACTTTGGGGCACTCTTTGAAGTACTTTGTGTTGGTTTGAATAGATGAATCTGAGATTGTGTGATGCATATCGTATAATCATACCCACGGATACTTGAGGTGACATTGGAGTATCTATGTGACATTAGGGTTTTGGTTGATATGTGTCTTAAGGTGTTATTCTAGTATGAACTCTTGAATAGATCGATCCGAGAGAATAACTTTGAGGTGGTTTCGTACCCTACAATAATCTCTTCGTTTGTTCTTCGCTATTAGTGACTTTGGAGTGACTCTTTGTTGCATGCTGAGGGATAGTTATATGATCCAATTATGTTATTATTGTTGAGAGAACTTGCACTAGTGAAAGTATGAACCCTAGGCCTTGTTTCCTAGCATTGCAATACCGTTTACGCTCACTTTTATCGCTTGTTACCTTGCTGTTTTTATATTTTCAGATTACAAAAACCTATATCTACCATCCATATTGCACTTGTATCTTCATCTCTTCGCCGAACTAGTGCACCTATACAATTTACCATTGTATTGGGTGTGTTGGGGACACAAGAGACTCTTTGTTATTTGGTTGCGGGGTTGTTTGAGAGAGACCATCTTCATCCTACGCCTACCACGGATTGATAAACCTTAGGTCATCCACTTGAGGGAAATTTGCTACTGTCCTACAAACCTCTGCACTTGGAGGCCCAACAACGTCTACAAGAAGAAGGTTGTGTAGTAGACATCAAGCTCATTTCTGGCGCCGTTGCCGGGGAGGTGAGTGCTTGAAGGTATATCTTTAGATCTTGCAATTGAATCTTTTAGTTTCTTGTTTTATCACTAGTTTAGTCTATAAAAGTAAACTACAAAAAAATGGAATTAAGGGTGCCTCATATGCTTCATCTTTTTAATATCTTTCATGAAAATGATGGAAAGGAAAATTGTGCTCAAGTAATAGAAGAAGAATTACATAGAATGCTTGGCATAAAATATGTGAATGATGAGCATGATTGCAATGTTGTTAGTATAAATTCTTTGAATACCCATGATGCTAATGATATGCAAAGCCACAAGCTTGGGGATGCTATGTTTGATGAAGATGATATGTTTAGTCCCTCAAGTTTTGATGAGCAAATTTATTATGATGAAAGCATGCCTCCTATTTATGATGATTATTGTGATGACATGTATGCTATAAAGAATAAAGATAACCATGAAACTTGTCATCATGATTTTAATTTTCAATTGGATTATGCTTCACATGATAGTTATTTTGTTGAGTTTGCTCCCACTACTATTCATGAGAAGAAATTTGCTTATGTGGAGAGTAATAAAATTTCTATGCTTGTGGCTCATGAAAAGAATGCTTTATGTGCTGGTTTTATGGTTGAATTCATTCATGATGCTACTAAAAATTGTTATGAGAGTGGATCATATGATTCTACGTATTGCAATAATATCAAGTTTCCTCTCTATGTGTTAAAAGTTTTGAAGTTATGCTTGTTTTGCCTTCCTATGCTAGTTGATTACTGTTCCCATAAGTTGTTTGCTCACAAAATCCCTATGCATAGGAAGTGGGTTAGACTTAAATGTGCTAACCATATTCTTCATGATGCTCTCTTTATTTCAATTCTTATCTTTTAGGTGAGCATCATTGAAATCATCATGCCTAGCTAGGGGCGTTAAACGTTAGCGCTTGTTGGGATTGCAACCCAATTTTATTTTTGTTCCTTGTTTTTTGTTCATGTTTAGTAGTAAATAAATCATCTAGCCTCTGGTTAGATGTGGTTTTATGTTTTAATTATGTTTGTGCCAAGTAAGACCTATAGGATCTTCTTGGTTGATAATTATTTGATCTTGCTGAAAAAGACAGAAACTTTGTGCTCACGAAAACAATTGTTAAAAATCACCAGAAAGTGCTAAAATACTGATTCCAATTGCAGTAGATCAATAATAAAATTATCTAGGTCTTCCTATTGTGGCAGATTTTTATGAGTTCCAGAAGTTTGCGTTTGACGCAGATTACTACAGACTGTTCTGTTTTTGACACATTCTATTTTCTATGTGTTGTTTGCTTGTTTTGATGAATCTATGAGTAGTATCGAGGTTATGAACTATAGATAAGTTGGAATACAGTAGATATTACACCAATATGAATTTATAATGAGTTCATGTGACAGCCTGGTTTTTGCCCTCTCTCATTTGCTTGATTTTCATTTGAGGTCATTTTGAAATTTGGGTTTTTGAATCTTTTCATATGGACTTAAACACTTGGGTACCCTTGGCTTTCACCCAAGTGCTTCATTTCCCTCCCCAATCATCATTGCCCTTCTGATCCACCACAAAATAATCTAGCTAGCTCTTTATGCTCCAAAGCAACCCCAATTTTTATGGCCCAGAGAAATCTGGGAAAATTCACAAATATTCTTTGAAACCTAGGGCACCTTCCTGAGCAAAAATATTTCATCACTTTTTGGAATATTTTTGCTACATAAAATATTTTCTGTTCTGGACAGAAATGGTGGTTTCTACAGCAACTACCATTTTACTTGCTCCATTGTGCCTGGTTTTTCTTGTGCATCTTCACCTTAGTAACTCTTGGCTAACCTCCAAAGCACAGCCTCTAACTCCCAGCCATTTGACCTCAGTAACCTCTCAAAGTTACTAACCAGAAACCTACCTGGCATGTAAAAACTTCTCTACTGCACCTGGATCCAAACCAAAGCATGGTAACATTCAAAACTACCACGAACAACATGCCAGACATGAAGTTTGGGCTTAGGTCGGCATGAGGTCATAGTTCACGCGGTGACCGTGTTCGTCCAGGCGTGTTGGCATGCAGCCGACGCTCTGCGACGCGCCCGAGCCTCTGTTGCTCGCGTGCTCGCTTCCCCGCCTGCCTAAGCGTGCCAAACCTCGCCACCATCATCGTCTCAACATCATTTACTCCCTGGCGCTCGCCGACGCCGGAGCTCGCCACAGCGAGCACGGGCATGGTCCGGCCAACCCAACAGTGCGGTGCGCACTGTGCTCGTCGCCTTCCCCTTGTTCATGTGCTCGTCCCCGCTCGCCCACAGTTGCCGCGTGAGTTGCGTCACCTTCTCCCCCTCTCACTGACGCCGCTCGTCGCCGGGCACCGTGGAGAGGTGTCCACTGGCGGAGCCCGAACCCCCCTCTCTGCTCGCCTATAAATAGAGCCGCCCCCAGCCTCCTCGAGCACCATCCACCACTCACACACAACCCACAAGCGAGTAGGAAGACGTAGCCCGGCTGGGCAGGCCGCGGGCCGCCGTCCTCGAGCTCGAGCTCGCCGGCAATCCCCTCTGGTCGTCGTGGTAGCTCCAGCCCCTCCCAGGCCAGGGCGATCCTTCCAGGGCCTCCGCCTCTCTCCGGTGAAGCCATCCCGTCCCTCTGGAGCCCCTGGAGTAGCCTCTGCTCACCGTCTTCCTCATCTCCAGCGACCACCGCGTTCTGCCTCCGCTTGCGAGGAAGATTCCGACGCCGTCCGACCGCCCCTAGCTATGCTACGAGTACGGGCAGGTGCGCCTCAACCCCCTCTCTCGATCCCTCCCTCTTGTTTTGGCCAAGGAGCCCTCGTCGTTGGCGAGAGCTCCGGCGGAGCTGCGACTCCCTCTGTTTCCTTCTCCCCCTCCTTCTCACCTGACTAGCGGGGCCCGCTAGTCAGCCACTCTGTACACGCGTGAAGCGGTACGAGTGGTGGCGCCCCTGGGCTTTACGCCTTCGACGTCACCCCCAGTCTGTTTATTTTTATTCAAATTCATTTGAATTTACAGAACACTTCAAACAGCCATAACTCCTCAACCATAAGTCCAAATGAGTTGATTCTTTTTGCACCTTGTTCTTTGCAAATAAACCTAGCAGCTCACCAAAGATGAGATTTTTCTGAGCTGTTTAGAATTTCTGGTGATTTTCAGAAGTGTTCTTGATATTTTCTTTTTGTGTTTAAAATTATTTTCAGAGGGTGAGGCTTGTCTTGAGGATCACCAGAAGGCTTGTTAACCTCATCTGCACTAAGGCAAGCCACAACAACATTTAAATGGTGCCATTTCAATATTTATGATTTTCTTACTTGAATGAATGATTAATCCATGCATTTAAATAACTATGGTGTTATTTATATTCTGTTAAATGTTTGCTAGTTATTATGCTTGAGTTACAGAATGTGGAAACTAGCTTAGTTGGTAAAGCAAAGCTAAAGTCTATTTGTGGTGATGAGAAAAATAATTTTTGTTATGGATGTTAGTAGTTGATTAAAGTTATTTTCTTGCATAAACAAAATTGTAAAAAATTGCTAGAAAATATTCTGTTAAGTACTTGTTTAGTCAATTTTACTTGGCTTACTGAATGTTTGAACCTAACTTGGTTGGTAAAGAAAATTTGGAATTGTTTGTGGTATAATCTTTGCTATGCATGTCAGAAATTAATCGGAGTTACTTTCTTGCATGAGAAAATAATAAACTTGCTGTAAAATATTTTGGTTAAAATGTGGGTTACCCTGACCAGGAAAACAAAATAAGTTGTTGAGGTTTATGCTTAGTGTGAATATGGTTGACATCGGTCATTTTCGTTAATATGTGATGCATGTTTAGTTTTGCATTTCATGGCATGCGATGACACCGATCGTTTTCGTTTTTAGTTGAACCTGAACATAACTCAACTTGAATATATCGTTGACTGGGTCATGGTGCCACTGAATCGAGTTTTTCCCAGTGCAACCACATTTGCCTTTGTGGGAAGGCCTTGATTCGGTCCATTGACATTGCCTCTGGTCGGTGCCTCCAACTAGGGAAGGTTACGTCGTGCTTACCCTGGCCCGGTAAGCAGGCATAACCTTGTGTGCCCGTTGTTGAGATTATGGTACCAGGTCCCCGAGTGGGATCGTTTTGGCCACGACGGTGGTCGTTGTGTCTTTGGTAGACACGGGGCCACCCAGGACTAGCCCGTTGGGGATTGGTTCGGAGTGGCTGGGAGAGTGTCATGGCAATGGAAGGGTTTTGTCGGAATGCCGTTGGTCCACCCGAATGGGAGTGCGAGGCCATGGGTTCCATGGTGTGGGTACAGTGTGCTACCTCTATAGAGTGTATAATCTATCGATAGCCGAGTCCACGGTTACGGACACGTCGTAGTAGGTCCCACCATGAGTCAACGTTAAATATCTGCAGACTAAGTTATGAACTTTGCATTGTTGAGGATGGCAGAAAGGCCATCGAGATGTTCGGGACCAGATATTGGCCGTGGTTGTGATCGCCGTAAGGATCACGTCTTACTCTTGTCAAGACCACGATGGTGGTTTGTTTGTGATCCCAGAATGATCACGGTTGGTAAGCTCGTCCCGAGGGACGCTCGAGCATTATCACAGCATGTTGGACATATAGCGTTGCATTATTATTAATTGGTTAATTATCATGATATTGTTTGCCATTATGATTATGCCTGTTGTGAGCTTGCAAGTACATTCAATGTACTGACCTGGCGTGTCATGCCAGATTTCAGGAAAGTCTCGTTGGAAAGGAGCGCTGCTCGAGTCTAGATCGTGTCCACATCGGTGTCCCTGTGCTATGGAGTTTCCGCTACGATGTTGTTCCGCTGCCGCATAGTTGTTGTGATCGAGGCCCCCTTTATGTTCACTAAATAATGTACATATTTCTCAGCCGCACCGGGCGTGCTGCTTGGCCTCGACATCCGTTGTAATATAAACTCTGATCCGCTAGCATCAATAAAGCGGTTGTTTTCTATACCAAGATGTTGTGTGTTGCCAGAAGACATGGTCTCTGGGCTGGCAATGCATGGTAAACCGGTTGCTCTGAGCCGGGGTGCCACAGTTCACAACAGTACCTAAGTGGTGATTTATTTTCTTATACTAACGGAGCTTACGAGTTTTCTGTTAAGTTTTGTGTTGTGAAGTTTTCAAGTTTTGGGTAAAGATTCGATGGACTATGGAATAAGGAATGGAAAGAGCCTAAGCTTTGGGATGCCCAAGGCACCCCAAGGTAATATTCAAGGACAACCAAAAGCCTAAGCTTGGGGATGCCCCGGATGGCATCCCCTCTTTCATCTTCGTTCATCGGTAAATCTACTTGGAGCAATATTTTTATTCACCACATGATATGTGTTTTGCTTGGAGCGTCATTTTATTTTGTTAGTATTTGATTGCTGTTATTTAGAATAATGTTTTGCATCTCTCTTTTCAATAAAAATGTCAAGGATAGCCTTTACCATGCTTATTTTGCATGTATACATGTTGCTGTTTCAAAACAGAAAGTTTACCGCTGTTGCAAAAATTCCCTAGAAAAGTCAGAATATGATAAAATGTTGAAACTTTTTGCATATTGAGCTCTTATAAATTTTCTACAGTGTGGTAGAATTTCATAATGTTTGGAGTTAGGGAAGTATGATGAATCTTGCATTCTTTACAGACTGTACTGTTTTGGCAGATTGCTGTTATGTTTGCATTGTTTGCATATGTTTGCTTGTTTAATGATTCTATTTGAGGATAGGAGTATTAAATATGCAGAGGCATTTAGTATGCAATGTTGAAAAATAATTTTAGTGATTTGTTACAGTAGAAAATGATAAGGTTTTTGCATTGGTTTATACTAACTTATCTCACGAGTTCTTGTTGAGTTTGGTGTGGATGAAGCTTTCGAGATTTAGGAAACCGTGATATGAGAGGAATTAAGGAGACACAAAAGCTCAAGCTTGGGGATGCCCAACGCACCCCAAGAAAATATTTCAAGAAGTCTCAAGCATCTAAGCTTGGGGATGCCCCGGTAGGCATCCCACCTTTCTTCTTCAACAATTATCGGCTAGTATCGGTTGAGCCTAAGTTTTTGCTTCTTCAAATGATGAGTGCTATCCTTGAAATGTCGTTTTATTTTGTTTTGCTTGCTGTTTGAATAAAATACCAAGATCTGAAATTCTTAAATGAGAGAGAGTCTTCACATAGCTACATAATTATTCAACTACCCATTGATCTTCACTTATATCTTTTGGAGTAGTTTGTTATTCATTCACGTGCTTCACATATATCCTATGAGTAAATGGTTGAACGAATTGAATATAATAAATCTGAAATTATATATGTTTCATATGCTTATCCCACGGGGAGTAATGACTTCACATATAAGAAGTAGAGGTGGTAAATTTACTGAAGGTTAGCAAACATTGTATTGGTCACTTAAACAATTCAGGAAAGAATATTGAAGGAAGAGAGATTTCACATATAAATATACTATCTTGGACATCTTTTGTAATTGTGAGCACTCATTAAAATATGACATGCTAAAAGGTTGATGTTGGACAAAGAAGACAACTTAATGGGTTATGTTTTCTTATATCCGAAATAAAGTATATTGTCATGGATCATTCAACATGCTGAGCTTACCTTTCCCCCTAATGCTAGCCAAATTCTTTGCACCAAGTAGAGATACTACTTGTGCTTCCAAACATCCCTTAAACCAGTATTGCCATGAGAGTCCACCATACCTACCTATGGATTGAGTAAGATCCTTCAAGTAAGTTGTCATCGGTGCATGCAATAAAAATTGCTCTCTAAATATGCATGATCTATTAGTGTGGAGAAAATAAAGCTTTATACGATCTTGTGATGTGGAAGCAATAAAAGCGATAGACTGCATAATAAAGGTCCCTATCACAAGTGGCAATATAAAGTGATGTTCTTTCGCATTAAGATTTTGTGCAACCAACTATAAAAGCGCATGACACCCTCTGCTTCCCTCTGCGAAGGGCCTATCTTTATTCTTGTCTTATACCTTATGCAAGATTAATGGTGATCTTCACCTTTCCTTTTTACATTTTATCCTTTGGCAAGCACATTGTGTTGGAAAGATCATGATATATATATCCAATTGGATGTAAGTTATCATGAACTATTATTGTTGACATTACCCTTGAGGTAAAAGGTTGGGAGGCAAAACTATAAGCCCCTATCTTTCTCTGTGTCCGATTAAATCTTTGAACCCATAAATATCACGTGAGTGTTAGCAATTGTGAAAGACTATATGATAGTTGAGTATATGGAGTTTGCTAAATCAAAGCTCTGACATAGACCCTTCCTGAAAATAAGATGAATTGCAATTGTTTGATGACTAAGAGCACTGTTTGTTAGTTTTCAAGAAAGTTTATGATCTATACTTTAACATGTGAATAGTTTGTTACTTGATCATGAAAAGTTTTATGAGTTGAGCTACTGTTATGACATATAATGATGCTAGAAAAGGTGATTGAAATAATCATTGATCAAACTTGTGCACCTGCTAGCATTCACACTTTATAAATTATTTCTTTTATCATTTACCTACTCGAGGACGAGCAGGAATTAAGCTTGGGGATGCCGATATGTCTCCAACGTATCTATAATTTATGAAGTATTCATGCTATTATATATTATGTTTTGGATGTTTAATGGGCTTTATTATACACTTTTATAATATTTTTGGGACTAACCTATTAACCGGAGGCCCAGCCCAAATTGTTGTTTTCCTGCTTATTTCGGTGTTTCGAATAAAAGGAATATCAAACGGAGTCCAAACGGAATGAAACCTTCGGGAGAGTTATTTTTGGAACGGAAGCAATCCAGGAGACTTGGAGTAGACGTCAGGGAAGCTTCAAGGAAGCCATGAGGCAAGGAGGCGCGCCCTACCCCCCTAGGCGCGCCCCCAACCCTCATGGGCCCCTCGTGGCTCCCCTAACCGACATCTTTCGCCTATATATATCCATATACCCTAAAAACATCAGGAAACACAATAGATCGGGAGTTCCACCGCTGCAAGCCTCTGTAGCAACCAAAAACCAATCGGGACCCTATTCCGGCACACTGCCAGAGGGGGGATCCCTCACCGGTGGCCATCTTCATCATCCTGGCGATCTCCATGACGAGGAGGGAGTAGTTCACCCTCAGGGCTGAGGGTATGTACCAGTAGCTATGTGTTTGATCTCTCTCTCTCTCTCTCTCTCTCTCTCTCTCGTGTTCTTGAGGTGGTACGATCTTGATGTATCGCGAGCTTTGCTATTATAGTTGGATATTATGATGTTTCTCCCCCTCTACTCTCTTCTAATGGATTAAGTTTTCCCTTTGAAGTTATCTTATAGGATTGAGTCTTTAAGGATTTGAGAACACTTGATGTATGTCTTGCATGTGCTTATTTGTGGTGACAATGGGATATTCACGTTATCTACTTGATGTATGTTTTGGTGATCAACTTGCGGGTTCTGTAACATTGTGAACTTATGCATAGGGGTTGGCACACGTTTTTGTCTTGACTCTCCGGTAGAAACTTTGGGGCACTCTTTGAAGTACTTTGTGTTGGTTTGAATAGATGAATCTGAGATTGTGTGATGCATATCGTATAATCATACCCACGGATACTTGAGGTGATATTGGAGTATCTATGTGACATTAGGGTTTTGGTTGATATGTGTCTCAAGGTGTTATTCTAGTACGAACTCTTCAATAGATCAATCTGAAAGAATAACTTTGAGGTGGTTTCGTACCCTACGATAATCTCTTAGTTTGTTCTCCGCTATTAGTGACTTTGGAGTGACTCTTTGTTGCATGCTGAGGGATAGTTATATGATCCAATTATGTTATTATTGTTGAGAGAACTTGCAGTAGTGAAAGTATGAACCCTAGGCCTTGTTTCCTAGCATTGCAATACCGTTTACGCTCACTTTTATCGCTTGTTACCTTGCTGTTTTTATATTTTCAGATTACAAAAACCTATATCTACCATCCATATTGCACTTGTATCTTCATCTCTTCGCCGAACTAGTGCACCTATACAATTTACCATTGTATTGGGTGTGTTGGGGACACAAGAGACTCTTTGTTATTTGGTTGCAGGGTTGTTTGAGAGAGACCATCTTCATCCGACGCCTCCCACGGATTGATAAACCTTAGGTCATCCACTTGAGGGAAATTTGCTATTGTCCTACAAACCTCTGCACTTAGGCCCAACAACGTCTACAAGAAGAAGGTTGTGTAGTAGACATCAATGTGTGACCGCTTCGTCGCCAACTTTCAGGGCACTAGTGACTGCCCTCCGGCCGCGGGTGACATGCGCTGCATCAAGCAACAGCCAGGAGAGACCCTGCAGAAGTACATCCAGCGCTTCAACAACGTTCGTCTCAAGATCCCCAAGGTGACGGATGAGGACATCATTTCCGCGTTTGCCGACGGCATCCACGATGTCAAGATAAAGGAGGAGCTCACCATCCACGAGAAGCTATGCACGGCTCTGGAGCTGTTCAACATGGCGACCAAGTGCGCAAGAGCTTAGGAAGGGCGCCTTCCCCTCCTCGAGCTCCCTGCTACCGACCTAGAGGAGAAGAAAGCCAAGGCCAAGGACGTGAAGTGCAAGGGGGTAGTCGTGCTCGCGGCGGAGCCAGACATGAAGCACGGCCGGGACCATCCCGAGTAATCCAAGAGCAGCCGACTGTTCTGCGCCTTCCACAACATACATAGCCACAACACCAATGACTGTCAAGAGCTCAGAGCCATTCGAGATGGACGCGTCGGTCGATGCCCCGAGCACAACGACCGGGGCAACGGCCAAGGAGGGGGACAAGGCGGAGGACGCTGGGACGATCGCGGCCCCCGCCAGGAGTGGCGCGACCGGCCTCACGAGGACCGCTGGCAGGACCAGCCTCATGAGGGCGCATGGAGGGATCAGCCTCGTGAGGACCGCTCTCAGGGCAATGCTGGTCTCTCCCCATTGCCGCCACCCCCAAGAAGGAACGACGACCACCATCAGGACGAGGGGGCAGGGGGCTTCTAGGGACCACGTGCTATCGCCTGCATCTTGGGCAGAGCTCAGGCCCCAGCATCCCAGCGTATCTTCAAGCAGTTGGCTCGCGAGGTGAACGTAGCCCTTCCCAGGCTCGAGGCCACGCGCCCGCTCATGTGGTCCAAGTGTGCCATCACTTTCAGCTCGGTGGACCAGCTCAAGTGCGCGGCGACCACAGGCGCCCTCCCGATGTTGTGCTCACCCGTCATCAGCAACGTCCAAGTCACCAAGACCCTCATCGACGGCGGCGCAGGGCTTAACGACCTGTCCGTCGAGACATTCGACAACCTCCAAGTGCCATACGATCAGCTACAGCCCACCAAGCCCTTCTCAGGAGTGACCGACGGCTCCACCACCCCGATAGGGCAGGTCCGCCTCCCTGTCACCTTCGGACAGTGCGACAACTACCGCACCAAGCTCATCGACTTTGACGTCGCCCACATCCGTCTGCCGTACAATGCCATCCTCGGGTATCCAGCCCTGGCCAAGTTCATGGCAGTGACCCACCACGGCTACAACGTCCTCAAGATGCCAGGAAGTGACGGGATCATCACAGTCCCCTGTGAAGAAAGAGATGCGGTGTGCTCCCTCGAGCGCGCTTTCCAAGCCGCAGCAATCGAAGACCCTGACGGCAAGGGCATGCAGTACCCTCCTGAGGCCATCCCTAAAAAGAAGAAGTAGCTACTCCGCACAGGACCTCAGGGGTGCGGCGCCTCTAGCGGTGCCACATCAGGATCAGCCGGAGGCGGCTCCCTCCCTCGCATAGGAAGGCGCGCCCGGTGCCCTCCTCGGGCAGGGCTCGGGGCTCTCTTCTGGAGGGCCTCGGACCTAGCCAACATCACGAGGGAGGTGCTCGGGCACCACGTGGAGGCGTGCTTTGCGGCACATTTCCCTCAGGAGGACAATGGGCAAGGAGCGCCCGGCACTCAGGAGTTCATCGCCAAGACCACTCAGGAGCTACAAGATGCAAGAGCCATGCGCGGCGACCGTCGGCCACCTGGTGCAGCGCCCCATCCAGGCGAGGATGGCGGGCTGCGCATCTGCATCGACATCCCAGGGCTCAATAGGGCCGCATCTCAGGAGCGCTTCTGGTCTTCGCGCGTTGGGCGGTGTGAGGGTCCACCCCACAGCTATGTCTGCATGCCGTTTGGCCTGCCGAGCATGGCAGCCTCCTTCTAGCGCAACCTACGGAGCATCCTGGCGGCTTAGGAGGCTAGGCATCACGCGGTCCTTGTGGAGATGGAGGCGGTACTCAAGGAAACGCATGAGCCCCTAGAGCCTCCCGAGGCTCAGGGCCCTGGCGGCTCATGAGGGGCGACCCCTTCGCCATGCATCTTTAGCTACCCCGACATCCCTTCGACAACGGAACCAAGTGACATTTTCCAAGTTTATTTAGCTGGGAGTGCCCCCCCCCCCCCGGGCTGCATCATTCCCAGGCCGCGTAGGCCTGTCCCCACGACATGTACCTTTTTACATCTTTAGCTTACCCTACTCGGGGCGCCCCTTGGGCTGCGTCATCCCCATGCCGCCCGGGTCTGTCCCGGTGGCATGTATCGTTCTGCATCTATCTAAGCTAGGTTGTCTTCTTGCATGAGTTAATTATGGTTATCACCTGCTTGATTGTCACCCATCACGGCCGCCCGTGTAGCTGATCAGCCCCTGCTCATCCCGCAACGAGCGTTACTCATGCTGGCACGGCGCTTGTGCTCGGTTCCGTCCCTGCAACGCTGGCAAATCTGAGCGACCGAGCTCTGGCTCGCGGCACGCCCCGCGCACGTCACCTCACCAGGATCTCTGTGCCTTCATCTTCTTGCGGAATGACCAGTGGCAGACCGGCAAGCATGGTGGCGATTTGTGTCCCTCCTCGCGCTAACCTGCAGGAACCGCCTGAGGACAACAGCAGGCGGTACCGCGGGCTCCCTCTTTTCCTATGCAATTCGCTTGCACGTTAAAAGGGGGCTCCTGAGCATCGTGACTTAGGAGCTCTTACTGGCTCTCCAGCCCTCACCCCCTGGCCTTGACCACGGCATCGCGACCTGGCATACCAGCGGCAGCTGAGCTTGCTCAAGGGCCGGGACCTGAGGACATAGAGCACATAGAAGAGCATGGAAAAGAGAGGGAGGCTCGCACGGGCCTAACCTAGCTACACTACGACCATCGACGCACTAGTCTGGCGCGGCACAAGGAATCGACTCTGGACTGCCAAGATAAGTTTCGCCCGGGTCGACCAAGCGCTACGGCATAGGATTCTCACATGTTCCAGCCCTGTTACAGCAACGTCGCCTCCCTTTCCTACCTCTAGGTGGCTGCTTGCGTACTAAAGGGGACCTCTTGAGCATCATGCCTCAGGAGCTCTTACTGGACTTCGGGCCGCTCACCTCCTGGCCTTGACCACAGCAACGCGACCTGGCATACCAGCGATGGCTGCAGCCTGCCTAGGGACCGGGGCCTGTCAGCGTAGAGCACCAAGTCACTGCGAAGTTGGAAAGGGGAGACCGAGCTGAAGCAGGACATGCGTTCGCAAATTTTCATAATAAGGATAATATCAACAAAAGGCATTACAGACCCTTTACACACACACCCCCACAGGGTCCGCCTCGATTCCTCGCAGGGAACAAAAGGAGTAAGTTTCTAGGAGCCTTATCTACACGCGCCAGCGCCGCCGACGCCATCATCAACAGTGGGCCACGGGAGGTCGGCGCCAACCCCATCCAGATCAGCGACGGCGGCGGCCGGACGCTGCGGCTGCACTCCGGGCACGGTGCGAGCTCGGAGGCACGTAGCTGTCGTCGCTCGTCTCTGGAGTCTCGTAGGGCTCGGGAGAGTCGCTGGACTCCCAAGTGTCACCGCTGCTGCCAGAAGAAACGCCGGCGAGGCCAGCGACGGACCTTGCCCCTGCCGCCGCACCGTCCTGATGACCCCCTTCAGGGCAGCACTCCAATCGGCGGCCTTCCTCGTCGAAGACCTTGAAGAACATCGTCGAGGCGCCGTCGTACTCAAAGTGGATGGTGAGGGCGCCCTCCGCACGGCAAACCCGGGCAACCTCGCCCCAGCCACGGGTCATGAAGATCTTGCCCAGGGAGACGACCTCGACCTCCGCCCCTATCGCTGGGGCATCGCACTAAGCGTGCTGCAGCCAAAGCTTGAGGGGTCCCCTCGGTGGCATCTCGGCGGAGAAGAACTGCGGGAAGCGAATCCAAGTGCACGGAGGCATCGCCGCCCACATCACGAGCTCGCGCAAGGAGCCCTCGGCGTGGGTTCCTGGGGCAATGGTGGGTGCCACCACGGCGCGACGGCCGCGGCCCTGACAGGACGGCGCTGGTCGCGGCCTTTGCCTCCGAAGCCCCCGGCCTGGGCATACAACGGCAGCGGATAGCCCGGGGGAGGCCGCTCGCACCAAGACTTCGACAGCTCTGGCCTCACGACTACATCGCGGCGGCTGGTCAGCCTCTTCTTCGATGAAAGCGGCCCCGGCTCGTCGCGGGGGGCCTTTCCCTTTTCTGCGGCTGAGAACCTCCGAATAGGCGCCATGGGAATCGCTGCAAGCGATGGAGCGATGGAGGAGAAGCGAATGAAGCAGGAAAAGGTGGGCGACGGGGGCTCCGCCCCCCTCATTTATAGCAGGAGAAGGCCAACCGGCGGCACCCACGATCACAGGTACTGATGGTTTTCTCTGCATGTATCAGGGACTCGTCAAGTCGGGCAGTTGTCGAGGCAGCGTGGGGAAGCGGAGACGCCCATGTCCCATCAATCGCCACACGTCAACCGAGGATGCAGGTTGTTGGGGCCCGTGGCGCTCCGCACTTGCCCCTTGGCTTCGCCTCGAAGCCAAGTCCGAGCGCGCCTTGGGCCCGGGGGCTACTGTCGGCGTCCTGGGAATGGGGGTCCCCAGACTTGCCTGCCTGGGGCCCACGGTGTGGCTCCACCAACGGCCTCGTACGACCCATCTTCATCAGCCAACGCTCAAGACCCTCACGAGGGGCCAAGCCTCGCGAGGCAGATGATGCAAGGCCTCCTCAGGGGCGGCCTCACCAGGCTGGCTCGCGAGGGGCGGAGAGATCAAGGTGAGGGGCGCCTCGCGAGGTTTCTATGACGCAAGCCATGACGACCAAGGCCAGGCGGGCGCGCAGCGTACTCATTTCCTTTTTGGTGCTAAAGAGGCAGGCGCAGGCGAGGAGTCCCGAGGCATCAAGCAAAGGTTTCCATATCGGTGCAACGAGACCAAGACCAGCAGGACGGAGGTCACCGTGGAGCCCAAGACGGCGTCACCGACAGAGCCTTTGGCAGGGGAAGACCACCTTTAGTCAGGATAACTTGTACTAGTTGTCTTCCTTCAAATTTGGCGGTTGTTGGATCCCTTCCCGCCTACATTTGGGAAGACGACCAGGGCCTCTATAAATAGGACTAGCCACCACAGTAGGAGGCAACTGATCTGGGGCCATTCAGATCATCCTCAACCACACAAGCTCACCGAGCTCAAGGATACCTCTCCTCAGGAGGCTGTTCTTCCCTTGTACCTGTTCATCCTTAGCCCAAAAGGCAATCCACCACACCACACTGGAGTAGGGTATAACACCACATCGGTGGCCCGAACCAGTATAAACCCCGTGTCCCTTGTTCTGCGAGCTCGACGCGCTGAGCTTTGAGATCGCGGTGAGCGTGTTCAAACCTCGAGGGTTTTGCCGGAACCCGCAATTCGACAACAACGGTCATAACCATGCCTTAAGCGTAAGTAACATTGGACACTAGCATGAGTAGGATATGAAGACCATGAACATAAATATCATAGAGGCTATGTTGGTTTTGATTCAACTACATGCATGAACATGTGCCAAGTCAAGCCACTCGAACATTCAGAGGAGGATACCATATCATCATACTAAATCACAATCATTTTAACGCTATGTTGATATCCAAGATAAATCATTATCAACTCCCAACTACTTATGCATGGCATGAGAAACTATAATCTCTGATTGTCATTGCAAACATGTTTAATCATAATGTGCTAAAGCATGGATACTATGTTAAACATATTTATAAAAAAAGAACAAGTCAAGTTCATACCCGTTTCTCTCTGCCACGGCCAGTTCACCGAATATCGTCATTATTGCATTTCACTTGCACAACCGAATGATATGAAAATAATAATAGTGAAAGAGTGCCGTGGACTAAGCTGGAATGTGCAAACATTTTATTCAACAGGAGAAGACAAGGTAAAATGTGCTCTTTATTAGTTCAACAATTATTCATATGACAGCCACTCAACATTTTTATCGTGGTCTTCTCCTCGGTACAACTCGAATAATAAGAAAAGGAACTCAGAGAAACACACTGAAATATTTTTGGAGTTTTTGGTTTTCTTGAACAAGCAAATAAAAAGGGGAAAGCAAAAACGAGAAAAACTATTTACACGGGAAAGCTCCCAACAAGCAAAAGAAGGACAAGGAAATCTTTTTGGCTTTTCTTTTTAATATTACTAATAAGCATGCATAGAAAGTAAATTAGCTAGAACTAAATTTTTTTGTTTTTCTAAAGTTTTTCTAACACACAAGAAGAAAGCAAGAAAATAAATCTAAGCATGGATGATATAATGAAAAAGTGTGAACACCGACTAATGAAATTAGTGAACATGAATGTAAAGTCGGTGGAAACACGTACTCCCCCATGCTTAGGCTCTTGGCCTAACTTGGTAGTCAATCAGTAGCATGGATAGTAGTCGGCGTGGTAGCTCACGGAGGCTCTTGGTGCGGACGCCTCGGTCTGCCGTGCTTCCTCCACTGCAGCGTTATGAGCTCGGGCCTCGCTCTCAAGAACAAAATATATTCCCTTGCTGTGATAATCAAAAAGAGCAGGCGCAAGCAAATATGTGTGCACAACAGATGTTTGGTTAAACAATAGATTGTAAGTGAAGTTATCAACCGTTCCCTTGAGAATCTTATGGTCTTTTAAGGTGTTAAAGTCTAAAAACTGCGTGGGTAGGATAGGGTCAAAGGGCAAAGGTGAAACACCCAGCCCTCGTGCTAAACGCTTGGCATAAATTCCACCATAGAACCAGCCACTGTTAGCGTTATGCTGAAGCCTGCGTGCAACAATTGCTCCAAGGTTATAATTCCTTTCACCAGTAATAGCAGTGCGAATGAGGCTCAAGTCTGGAGCATAGTGTACTACAGTCCTGTTTGTCTACTATACATTTACCATTAAATAATGCAAAGTACTGAATTGCGGGAAAATGAATGCTCTTTATTCTACCTTGTGTCACTCCCCTCCTTTCACCGTTGCAAAGACTAATTAAGAATGTTTCGAACTCAGCCTTCGGTGGTTCATCAAGCGAACCCCAAGACGGGAGCTTACAGTGGTAAGCAAAATTCTCTAGTGAGATGGTAAATGGACTATCATAAAGCATAAACGACACCCTAGAGTCATGGGGAAAGAATTTAAACTCTTTGACAAATGATTCAGTGAGAAGTTGGCGTTGTTCACACTTACCTGAAAGGTATGGGCCGAGACCGGCATTGTGAACATATTGCTCAAATTCCTCCTTAATGCCCACACGCATCATATACTCATTGCAAGGCCATAAGCATGTTTTGGTGGCGGCATCTCGCGTGGAACTTTCACTTGGTTCAACATAAGACCGGCGAGCAGAACTGTCACTAGAAGATGCCCCCGAGGATCGCCTCCTCAAAGAACTCCTTCCAAAAAGGTTCACCATGTTCGCGTACAATTTTCTGAAAACAAAAAATTTGGGGTGACAAAAATTTGTCAACAAAACTTTATAAAATTGATAGCAACTACTCATAGGGATCCATAGAGGCCATAGCAAGCATTCAAACTACTTAAAACACTAAGAATTCAACATGAAAGCTCATCTACAACAACACCAAGAGTAGCTAATTATTCAAAATATAAACAACTAAAACAAAAACTAATTGGATAAACGGTGGAGTCACATACCAAGCAACAATCCCCCGAAACAGTTTCGGAAATGAAGCTTCAAGCAAAGAGATCGAAATCCGTGGGTTTGAGGGCAAGAACACGGGAGAGAGAGCTATGGAGATTTTTTTCTAGAGGTAAGTGATGAAGTGGGATGAAGAGGTAAGTGAGGGGGCCCACGTGGGGACCACAACCCACCAGGGGGTCCTAGCGTGCCCAGGTGGGTTCTGCCCACCTGGTGCATCTCCCTCTGATATTATTTGCACCAGAAATTCAGAAATATTCAGAAAAAATCATATTAAATTTTCAGGGCATTCTGAGAACTTTTATTTTTTGGGTCTTTTTTTTGCACAGAAAATTCAGAAAACAAACAAAACATGGCATTTTATTTTATTTAACTAATACAAATAGAAAACTAAAAGTAGGGACAGAAGGTAGTGCTTACTAAATTCATCAATTTCATACCGTTAAAAATGATTCCTTAATAAGGTTGATCAGGTCTTATTAACAACCACTTTCGATTAGCATGAAACCGAAGAACTTCCGTAAATCACTAAGTTACCTCAATCGGGATATGCATTTCCCCAACAATAAGCATTTCATATTTCTTTCTAACATTAGGTAGAGGTATTTGAAAACTTCCAATAGTGATTGTCGGAGATTTTTCAATAACATTAATACCATTCACTTGGAATTGTTTCTTCGGAAAGTGCACCGTATGCTCATTACCATTTATATGAAAAGTGGTCTTGCTTTTATTGCAATCAATAACAGCCCCTGCAGTATTCAAGAAGGGTCTACCAAGGATAATCGACATGTTGTCGTCCTCGGGCATCTCAAGTATAACAAAGTCAGTCAAAATAGTAACGTTAGCAACAACAACGGGCACATCCTCACAGATACCGATAGGTATGGCAGTTGATTTGTCAGCCATTTGCAAAGATATTTCAGTAGATGTGAGTTTATTCAAGTCAAGTCTTTTATATAAAGAGAAAGGCATAACACTAACACCAGCTCCTACATCACACAAAGCAGTTTTCACATAATTCTTTTTGATGGAGCAAGGTATAGTTGGTAGATCTCCAAGTTTTTTAGGTACTCCATGCTTAAAAGTATAATTAGCAAGCATAGTGGAGATTTCATCTTCCGGTGTTTTTCTCTTATTTGTGATGATATCTTTCATATACTTTGCATAAGGAGGCATTTTCAAGATATTAGTCAAGCGGGTACGCAGAAAGACTGGCCTCAGCATTTCAGCAAAGCGTTCATGTTCTTCATCATCTTTCTTTTTAGTTGACTTGGGTGGAAAAGGCATAGGTTTTTGAAACCACGGTTCTCTTTCTTTACCGTGTTTTCTAGCAATGAAGTCTCTTTTGTCATACCTTTTGTTCTTAGGTTGTGGGTTATCAAGATCAACAGGTGGTTCTATCTCAACATCATTGTCTGGTTCTTTATTATTTGTTTGAGTGTCTACATGAACCTCACCATTATCTTTTTCATTATAACTAGGTGAGTGTTCATTACCAGATTGAGTATCAGCATCAGAGATAGAAGTTTCATTATCAATATCAGGAGGTTTCTATTTCAGGTTCACTAGAAGTATGCAAAGTCCTACAATTTTTCTTCTTCTTTTTCTTTCTAGAAGGACTAGGTGCATCAGTGTTAACTCTTTGTAAATCTTGTTCAATTATTTTTGGGTGTCCCTTAGGATAAAGTGGTTCCTGAGTCATTCTACCTCCTCTAGTTGCAACTTTAACAGCAAAGTCATTATATTATAATTCATTTCATCAAGTAATTCTCTTTGAGATTTAGCAACTTGTTCTAACTGGGTTTGAACCATAGAAGCTTGCTTTCCAACACCTCTAACATCATTTTATATTCTAAATAACAAGTCACTCAAGCGAGCAATCATATTAGAATTATATTTTAATTGTTCCATAACATTTGCATTGAAGTGATCTTGTTTTTTAATGTAGTTTTCAAACTCATAAAGGCATTGACTAGGATGCATATTGTGAGGATTATCATTATCATTGAACTTCATAAGAGAATTTACCTCTACCACCTTAGGCAGTGGTGGTGTATTAAGCCCATCTATTTCTTCAATAGGAGGTAAATTTTTAATATCCTCAGCTTTAATACCTTTTTCCTTCATAGATTTCTTTGCCTCCTGCATATCTACGGGACTGAGATATAATATACCCCTCTTCTTCGGGGTGGGTTTAGCCGGTCGTTCAGGAATAGTCCAATCATCATAATTTTTCAATATATTATTCAATAATTCTTCAGCTTGTCCAACAGTTCGTTCCCTGAAAACACAACCAGCACAACTATCTAGGAAGTCCCTAGAAGCATCAGTTAGTCCATTATAGAAGATATCAAGTATTTTATTTTTCTTAAGAGGATGATCAGGCAAAGCTTTAAGTAACTGGCAAAGCCTCCCCCAAACTTGTGGGAGCCTCTCTTCTTTAGTTTGCACAAAATTAAATATTTCCTGTAAGGCAGCTTATTTCTTATGAGCAGGAAAATATTTTTCGGAGAAGTAATAAATCATATGCTGGGGACTATGCACACAACCAGGAGCAAGAGTATTGTACCAAGATTTAGCATCACCCTTTAATGAGAAAGGAAATAATTTGAGAATAAAGTAATAGCGAGTTTTCTCATCATGAGTGAAAAAGGGTGGCAATATCATTCAACTTAGTAAGATGTGCCACAACAGTTTCAGTTTCATAACCATGGAAAGGATCAGATTCAACCAAAGTAATTAACTCTTGGTCGATAGAGAATTCATAATCCTTATCATCAATAAAGATAGGTGAAGTAGCAAACTTAGGATCACATTTCATTCTAGCATTCAGAGATTTTTCTTTATACTTGTGTAATAATTTCTCTAGATCATCTCTATCCTTACAGGCAAGAATATCTCTAGTTGTCTCCTCATGCATAACATAACCTTCCGGTACCTTAGGCAATTCATATCAAGGAGGGCTAGTTCTAGCAAGTGTTTCAGGAGTTTCAGTTTCAAGCTCATCATCAAATTCAACAACATCATGTTGTATTACTCTAGCAATTTGTTTATCGAGAAATTCACCAAGTGGCACATCATCATTATCAAGCAAGGTACTAGCATCATCATAAGCATTATCCATAGCAGAAGTAGCATCATCAATAACTTGCGACATATCAGAATTAATAGCATGTAGTGGTGTTGCAAGTTTACTTATAACAGAAGGTGAATCTAAAGCAGAACTGGATTGCAGTTCCTTACCTCACCTCGTCTTTGAGGGAAATATCTTAGTCTTAGCATCCTTCAGATTCTTCATAGTGATAAATTGACAATAATCCCAAGTGACTCAAAAAATATAGCTATGCTCCCCAGCAAGGTGCTAGAAAAAGGTCTTGATAACCCACAAGTATAGGGGATCGCAACAGTTTTCGAGGGTAGAGTATTCAACCCAAATTTATAGATTCGACACAAGGGGAGCCAAAGAATATTTGAAGGTATTAGAAGCTGAGTTGTCAATTCAACCACACCTGGAGATTAATTATCTGCAGCAAAGTGATCAGTAGCAAAGTAGTATGATAGTTTTGATAGTAGTGGAAGTAGCAATAGTAACGGTAACATGTGATAGCAGTAATTTTGTAGCAAGTGTAACAGTGATGATAGCAGTAGTAACTTAGCAGAACAGTATAGGATAAATTCGTAGGCATTGGATCGGTGACTTGTTGGATGATATTCATCATGTGACAGTTATAACCGTGGGCGATACGGCACTAGCTCCAGTTCATTGATATAATGTAGGCATGTATTCCGTAAATAGTCATACGTGCTTTATTAAAAGAACTTGCATGACATCTTTTGTCCTACCCTCCCATGGCAGCGGGGTCCATATTGGAAACTAAGGGATATTAAGGCCTCCTTTTAATAGAGAACCGGAACAAAGCATTAACACATAGTGAATACATGAATTCCTCAAACTACAGTCATCACCGGGAGTGGGCCCGGTTGTTGTCACTCCGGGGTTGCCAGATCATAACACGTAGTAGGTGACTATAACTTGCAGGATCGGATCTAAAACATGGATATAATGATGATAACATAAACGGTTTAGATCTGAGTTCATGGCACCCGGGCCCAAAGTGACAAGCATTAAGCATAGCAAAGTCATAGCAACATCAATCTAGGAAGATACTCCCTCCGTCCGCGAATAAGTGTACATCTAGCTTTTGTCCTAAGTCAAAGATTTAAAATTTGACCAATTTTATAAAAAAACAGTAGTAGCATATATGCCATCAAATTGATATATTATGAAAGTACATTTCAAAACGAATCTAGCAATACCAATTTAGTGTCATAAATGCTAATACATTTCCCTATAAAGCTTGTCAAAGTTTTGAAACTTTGACTTAGGACAAAACCTAGATGTACACTTACTCACGAACGGAGGGAGTAGTGGATACTAGGGGTCAAGCCCTACAAAACTAACTCGATTACATGATGAATCTCATCCAACTCCTCACCGACCAGTGAGCCTACGAAGGAATTACTCACTCTCGGTGGGGAGCATCATGGAATTGGCGATGGAGAAGGGTTGGTGATGACGAAGAACGAAGATCCCCCTCTCCGGAGCCCCAAACGGACTCCAGATCTGCCCTCCCGAGGAAGAACATGGCTTGGCGGCGGCTCCATCTCGTGGATCGCGATAATTCTTTCTCCCTGATTTTTTTCTCCAAAAATAGGATTTTATAGCGTTGGAATCAGGGTCTGCGGGGCCACCAGGTGGGGACAACCCACTTGGGCATGCCAGCAGAGTGGGGCGCGCCCTGGTGGGTTGTGCCCACCCAGGTGCCCCTCTCCGGCAGTCTTGGCTCCAGAAATTCCTTATTATTGATATAAAAAATCCTCGCAAAGTTTTGTTCCATTCCGAGAACTTTTATTTCTGCACAAAAACAACACCATGGTAGTTCTACTGAAAACAACGTCAGTCCGGGGTTAGTTTCATTCAAATCATGCAAATTAGAGTTCAAAACAAGAGGAAAAGCATTAGGAAAAGTAGATACATTGGAGACGTATCACCTACTCTCTTCAAGGATGCCCGTAAGTTCGTGTTATCTTGTGATGAATGTCAAAGAACAGGTAATATCGGTAAGCGTCTAGAAATGCCTATGAATTATTCACTTGCTGTTGAACCATTTGATGTTTGGGGATTTGATTACATGGGACCTTTTCCTTCCTCTAATGGGTATACACATATTTTGGTTGCTGTTGATTATGTTACTAAACGGGTAGAAGTTATTCCAACCAGTAGTGCTGATCACAACACCTCTATTAAAATGCTTAAGGAAGTATTTTACCAAGGTTTGGAGTCCCTAGATATTTAATGACAGATGGTGGTTCACACTTTATTCATGGTGCTTTCCAGAAAATGCTTGCCAACTATGATGTTAACCATAGAATTGCATCACCTTATCATTCTCAGTCTAATGGTCAAGTTGAACTTAGCAATAGAGAAATAAAATTAATTTTGTAAAAGACTGTCAATAGGTCCAGGAAGAATTGGTCTAAGAAATTAGATGATGCACTTTGGGCTTATAGAACAGCATATAAAAACCCTATGGGTATGTCTCCTTATAAAATGGTTTATGGAAAAGCTTGTCATTTGCCTCTTGAGTTAGAACATAAGGCATATTGGGCCATCAAAGAGCTCAATTATGATTTCAAACTTGCTGGTGAAAAGAGGTTATTTGATATTAGCTCATTAGATGAATGGAGAACCCAAGCATATGAAAATGCAAAATTATTCAAATAAAAAGTTAAAAGATGGCATGACAAAAGAATCCAAAAGCGTGAGTTTAAAGTCAGAGAATATGTTCTTTTGTGCAACTCTCGTTTCAGATTCTTTGTAGGAAAACTCCTCTCAAAATGGGAAGGCCCCTATGTTATCGAGGAGGTTTATCGGTCTGGAGCCATCAAAATAAATAATTCCGAAGGTACTACCCCGAAGGATGTCAATGGGCAATGAATAAAACATTATATCTCTGGTACGCCCATTAATGTTTAAAGTAATATTATCCAAACTTTGACACCGGAAAAACACATAAAAGAGTCCTTCCGGAACACTCCAGAATCGTGAAAATAAGGAGGTATGTTATACGTTAAGTAAACGGACTCGAAAAATCCACAAAAATATTTTTTGTCAGTTTTGGAATATTTAGAAAATTAGGAAATAAATAAACTTTCAGGAAGCGTCCCCTGGTGGGCACAAGACACCAGGGCGCGCTAGGCCTGGCACGCCCAGGTGGGTTGTGCCCACCTGGGACACCTTCCGGACTCCGTTTTTCTTCCGGTTGCTTGTCCCCCAAGATAAAAAATCTATATATACTTCCCGAACCTGTTGATCACCGTATCACGGAGAAATCCTCTGTTCTCTTTTCTTGTTGTTTTCTGCGCAGTTCGGAAAATATGTCGTCCCAAGATTCTAACGGAGAGAGCTATGTCTCACATCTCATTGCTGACCCAAAGACCTCCTCATGGTCGAACTACCGATGATGAGGAGGATGCTCACTTGATGAGGATCGATGATTCAAGCTCGGAGGAGGAGGATCTCCCTCTACCTCAACCTAGGGATATGCAGGTGGAGTTCAAGAAGTCAAGTCTCCCTAAGAGAGCTAACCGGTCTAAAAACCGATCTGTTCCTCTTCGTTTTCGGTAGAAAAGCAAAGGGGATTTATGTGACAAGATCTTGAAGCTGGAGCTGGAAGTCGATGATTTAAAAGAGGAAGTTGCTCTCCTCAACTATAATATGAAAAAGTTGAAGGCACAATTCGCTTCATCGCCACCATCATCATCTTCACCAACCAAAAATAACTGAGTATCGGGTATGGGCACTCCCCTTGGCTTCCGCCAAGCTTGGGGGTGGTGCCCCGGTATCGTATCATCCCACTAACTTTTTGCCTGTACTTATTTTAGTTTGATCTTTTTCTTTAGATGAATAAAAGTCAGTTCGATCCTTTCTTCTTTGAGAGTTTGCTTAGTGATCTATCCTTGTAATCGTGGGCAAGTTATAAAATAAAGTTTAGTTTGAGTTTTTTCTTTCTTTACTTTCATGTTGCAAATAAAAGAAAAAGAGAAAGGAAATAAATCAAGAAAGATCATAAACTAATCTTATGGTAGGTGATGACACCACATAAGGAAAAGTAAAAGTAGAAAATTTTATTAGAGGTTGACAAACATAACATTAGTCTATGATGCAACTCATGAAAGAATTAATATGGGAAGAGAAGATTCACATAGCATTAGTCTATGATGCAACTCATGAAACAATTTTGGCATATACTATCCTAGAAATCTTTTGTGATTGTGAGCCCTCATCAAAATATTATATGCCAAAATTGTTGACATTGGACAAGGAAGACAACTTAATGGTTTATGTTTGTTTATATTCACATAGAAGTCATATTGTCATAGATCTTTTAACATGTGGTGCTTGCCCCCTATCTTTGCCAGCCAAAAATTCCGCACTAAGTAGAGATACTACTTGTGCATCCAAAAACCCTTAAACCCAAATCTTACTTTCAAGTGTCCCCCACACCTACCTAGGGATTGAGCAAGATCCCTCTAGTAAGTTGTCATCGGTGCAAAAAGGCAATAAAAATTGCTTCTAAAAGTGTGAGATCATTAGTGTAAGAGAAAATTGAGCGTTGCACGAACTTGTGATGGTGAAGAATAAAAGCGACAGACTGCATAATAAAGGTCGCTATCACAAGGGGCAATGTAACGTGACGTTCTTTTGGACTAAGGGGTTGACCATACAAACAAATAAGCCCATGGCAACCTCTGCTTCCCTCTGCGAAGGGCCTATCTTTTACTTTTTTGTATTTACTTTTATGCAAAGATTCAAAGTTTTCCCTCTATTCCTTTTTATTTTTCTCCTTTGGCAAGCATCATGTGGTGAGGAAAGATCTAGGCACATATGTCCAGTTGAATATAGATAGCATGAGTTATTATTGTTGACATCACCCTTGAGGTGAATATGTTGGGAGGCGAAACTATAAGCCCCTATCTTTCTATGTGTCCGGTTGAAACGTTTTGCTCATGTGTACGCGGTGAGTGTTAGCAATCATAGAAGACTATATGATGGTTGAGTATGTGGACTTGCCTAAAGGCTCCGATACATGACCATTCCTGAAAAGATGATGAATTGTAGTTGCAAAGTTGACTGAGAACATAGTTTGTTGGTTTCTAATAGAGTTTTTGCTCTATACTTCAATTGTGTGATGAATTGTTACTTATTCATGAGAAGTATATGATAAAAGTTCTATGACAAAAGTCCTATGTTTAAATTTGTTGCTGTTACAATAATCTACATGATGCTTCTATGTCCGTATTTTGTTTTTATCGACACCTCTCTCTCAAAGCATGTGGACATGTTTTTCCATTTCGGTCTTCGCTTGAGGACAAGTGAGGTCTAAGCTTTGGGGAGTTGATACGTCCATTTTGCATCATGTTTTCTTACTATTATTTATAATGTTTTTATCCATAATAATGCTTTTTGGAGTAATTCTAATGCCTTTTCTCTCATAATATGCAAGGTTTACACAAAGAGGGAGAATTCCGGCAGCTGGAAATCTGGACCTGGAAAAGCTACGTCAGGCTACCTATTCTGCACAACTCCAAATAAGCTAAAACTTCACGGAGATTTTTTATGGAATATTTGAGGAGTATTGCAGCAAATAACTACCAGAGGGGGCCCACCAGGTGGGCACAACCCACCTGGGCGCGCCAGGGAGCCCAGGCGCGCCCTGGTGGGTTGTGCTCACCTAGGCCCATCTCTGGTGCCCATCTTCTGGTATATAAGTCATTTTGACCTAGAAAAAATAAGGAGAGGACTTTCGGGACGGAGCACCGCCGTCTCGAGGCGGAACTTGGGCAGGAGCACATTTGCCCTCCGACGGAGCGATTCCGCCGGGGGAACTTCTCTCCCGTAGGGGGAAATCATCGTCGTCGTCATCATCATCACCAACAACTCTCCCATCTTGGGGAGGGCAATCTCCATCAACATCTTCAACGGCACCATCTCCTCTCAAACCCTAGTTCATCTCTTCTGTTCAATCTTGTTACCGGAACTATAGATTGGTGCTTGTGGGTGACTAGTAGTGTTGATTACATCTTGTAGTTGATTACTATATGGTTTATTTGGTGGAAGATTATATGTTCAGATCCAATATGCTATTTAATACCCCTCTAATCTTGAGCATGACTATCGTTTGTGAGTAGTTACTTTTGTTCTTGAGGTCATGGGAGAAATCATGTTGCAAGTAATCATGTGAACTTGATATGTGTTCGATATTTTGATAGTATGTATGTTGTGATTCCCTTAGTGGTGTCATGTGAACATCGACTACATGACACTTCACCATATTTGGACCTAAGGGAATGCATTGTGGAGTAGCAATCAGATGATGGGTCGCGAGAGTGACAAAAGCTTAAACCCCAGTTTATGCGCTATTCCGTAAGGGACCGATTGGATCCAAAAGTTTAATGCTATGGTTAGAATTTATTCTTAATACTTTTCTCGTAGTTGCGGATGCTTGCGGGAGGGTTAACGATAAGTAGGAGGTTTTTTCAAGTAAGAACAGCACCTAAGCACCGGTCCACCCACATATCAAATTATCAAAGTATCGAACATGAATTAAGCCAACATGATGAAAGTGACTAGATGAAATTCCCGTGTACCCTCAAGAACGCTTTGCTTATCATAAGAGACCATTTTGGCCTGTCCTATGCCTCAAAAGGATTGGGCTACCTTGCTACACTTTTGTTACTACTATCGTTACTTTCTCGTTACAAATTATCTTGCTATCACACTACTCTGCTACTTAAAATTTCAGCACTTGCAGACATTACCTTGCTGAATACCACTTGTCATTTCCTTCTGCCCCTTGTTGGGTTCGACACTCTTACTTATCGAAAAGAGCTACAATTGATCCCCTATACTTGTGGGTCATCAGACAGCAAGATGGCCAACTCCTTCAGCAACAGCCCTTATGTAGACTATATATTCTCAAGTGTGTTCATGAACATCAGACAGAACGAACCGAGCAGCAGGAGACGCCACCTGCTGTACCGAGGTCATTGGTATATGGATATCGAGTAACCTCACATGGTTTGTAGTTCTATTTTTGGCCCTCTTCCATTCAGGCCTGATATTATCCCAAGCGCCTAGTCCTTTCTAGAGAATATTATCTGTCAAAGTTTGTCCCATATGTGTCCAGAGTATCTTCAACCAACCACAAACAAACACACATACAACAATGTCTTGCTGCCATCTAACCTGAACTCCCATAGTCTCCCTGAACTTTGAATTGTTATTTGACCACTCTCCCAAAAGCATGGGCATGCTTCTTCCATTAGTTAAGGTTTCCCATCCATCATTAATCTCCAAAACAAAGCAATCTATTTCTCGTTGGCTTACTACTCCGGTATCACCAGGAAACACATAAAGTGTCTCCTGTTTCACTAATTGTCATAGTGCCTCGGCTCCTTTTGTCCCTGCAAAATAAGCAATAGATTCACCTTCACTGTTGACTTGTTCGCTAATCCCACCTAACCCCTACCACCACACTTTTACAAATCGGCGGATCCTTGCAGTCTGGAACCTCATTCATCTTCTCCATAGTACTTGTTGTCTCCGCCCTGGCAATCTCTAGATTCTGCTTGATTTGATCTTCCCCAAGGCAAATCAGATCTTGCACTGAAAGATTGCTACTCTCGACTTTGGGGTTTTCTTTGCGTTCACATTTCCTCTGGCAACTAGGATTTTCTGGGATTGCTTCATCTTGCACTGTGTGGATCCCCTCACACGGGTATGCTTCCAGATTCCCCATGACTTGATTCACTCTGAACCTAATTCAATCCATAACCTGGTCTCTCGCCTTCACAATGTTTCCCGGGCTCCTCCCTCCGGCACTTACCTTTCGAGCCCACGATCTCATCGCGATATTCATCTTGGATTGGATCTCTCAGAGTCCCACTGGATCTTCCTCTCTGACGCCATAGCTGGGGCCCGGGATGACCCTGCTCTCACTCGCTCTTTCTACGGCGGCGAACCCCGGATGGTCGGCGTCAGCACCGGTCCGCTCCCGGCGCCGAGTCACCTTGGATAGGGGAGCGTAATTCTCGCTGCCCATCTCACAGAGGCTTTTGCTAGTTTCCATCAGAGGCGCCACGTGAAGAAATGACCCAGGCGCCACATGAAGAAACGACCCAGCTGCAAGTTTGTTTGATTGTTTGTGCAGGTATTCGGTGATTTGTGCGTTGTCTCCTACTGGATTGATACCTTGGTTCTCAAACTGAGGGAAATACTTATCTATACTTTGCTGCATCACCCTTTCCTCTTCAACGGAAAAACTAACGCAAGCTCAAGAAGTAGCAGGAAGAATGTGTGGCGCCGTTGCCGGGGAGATCTACGCCAAGTCAAGACATACCAAGTACCCATCATAAACTCTCATCTGTTGCATTACATTATCGCCATTCGCCTCTTGTTTTCCTCTCCCCCACTTCTGAAATGATTTTAAAAATATTTGCCTTTTCTTCGCCCCTCTTTCGTTCACCTTTTCATTTGCCCTTATGGCTTACGTGGTTTGTTTGCTTGTTTGCTTGGTATAATTGTATGTTTATTGAAAATCAAAAGCAAAGAGATCTATGGATCCTCATCAACTTGCTAATCTTTTTAAAAGATCCAATTATGTTGAACCAATTTCTAGTGAGTTGAGTGCACTAGATTATCTTTATGAGGTTTTGCTTGAAATACGTGAATCTAAAAATTATGATGAACTGCTAAAAGAAGAAATTTATGAAGTGATTCACGACAGCTCCTTGAATAAAAAGCATGATTGCAATGATGTTATTATAAATTCTATTAATGTCAGTTGTGTTAATGATATGCAAAACCCTAAGCTTGGGGATGCTAATTTTGCTATGTCTATTACTTGTTGCAATGATCATGATTGGGCTGATTCTTCTGATGATCTTGAAAATTTATTTAAGCCCCATGATGAATATGAGATTGATAATAATGTTTTCTATAATATTGAAAGTGGGTTTGGAAGAGTGTCAACTTTAGATCCCACATATTTTGAGAATGTTCAATCTTATGAAATATTTGATAAAAGTGGGTTTGGAGAGGTCATGACTTTAGTTAATATTAATCCCACTACTTTGGAAGAGTGTCAACTTTGCATGCATGTGGATCGTGTTGAGAATATGTTATGTGATAGCTATTTTGTTGAATTTGCTTATGATCCTACATGTAATTATTATGAGAGAGGAAATATGGTTGTAGAAATTTTCATGTTACTAAATTACCTCTCTTCATGTTGAGATTGCTATCATCTCTTTCTTCTTCCTTGCATATTCTAGTTTTTGCTTGCCTTGATAATTTGTTTGCTTATAAAATACCTATGCATAGTAAGTATGTTAGACTTAAGTGTGATATTCACATGTTTTATGATGCTCTCTTTGTGCTTCAATTCTTGTCTTTCACGTGAGCATCATTGAAATCTCAATGCCTAGCTAAAAAGCCTCTAAAGAAAAGCGCTTGTTGGGAGGCAACCCAATTTTTTTTATTTTTAGTTCTATTTTGCAATAAATAATTCATCTAGCCTCTGGTTAGATGTGGTTTTGTGTTTTAATTAGTGCTTGTGCCAAGTAAGACCTTTGGGATGGCTTACGGTGATAGTTGTTTTGATCTTGCTAAGAAACATAAACTTTTGCACCCAGGAAAATAATTGTAATAATTCACAGAAGCGTAATTTTGATCTGATTCTTTTTGCATCTGATTGGTACACAAATTTCCCAGGTTGTCCTAAGTTTTCGGAATTTTTGGAGTTACAGAAGTATTCAAGAGTTACAGATTGCTACAGACTGTTATGTTTTTGACAGATTCTGTTTTTCTATGTGTTGTTTGCTTATTTTAACGAATTTATGGCTAGTATCGGGGGGTATGAACCATGGAAAAGTTGGAATACAGTAGATATTACGCCAATATAAATAAAGAATGAGTTCACAATAGTACCAAAAGTGGTGATTTATTTTCTTATACTAATGAAGCTTATGAGATTTCTGTTGAGTTTTGTGTTGTGAAGTTTTCAAGTTTTGGGTAAGGATTTGATGGACTATGAAGTAAGGAGTGGCAAGGGATGCCCCGGAAGGCATCCCATCTTTCGTCTTTGTCTATCGGTAACTTTACTTGAGGCCATATTTTTATTCACCACATGATATGTGTTTTGCTTGGAGTGTTGTGTATGATTTGAGTCTTTGCTTTTTAGTTTGTCACAATCATCCTTGTTGTACACACATTTTGAGAGGGACACGCATAAATTGTGATTTATTAGAATACTCTATGTGCTTCACTTATATCTTTTGAGCTAGGCAATTTTTCTCTAATGCTTCACTTATATCTTTTTAGAGCACGACGGTGGTTTTATTTTACAGAAATTAATGAACTCTCACGCTTCACTTATATTATTTTGAGAGTCTTTAAACAGTATGGTAATTTGCTTTGGTTATAAATTTAGTCCTAATATGATAGGCATCCAAGAGGGATATAATAAAAAAATCATATAAAGTGCATTGAATACTATGAGAAGTTTGATTCCTTATGATTATTTTGAAATATGAAGATGGTGATATTAGAGTCATGCTACTAAGTAATTGTGAATTTCAAAAATACTTGTGTTAAAGTTTGTGAGTCCCGTAGCATGCACGTATGGTGAACCGTTATGTGATGAAGTCGGAGCATGAGATATTTTTTGATTGTCATCCTTTGTGTGGAGGTCGGGATCACGCGATGGTTAACTCCTACCAACCCTTTGAAGGAAATATGCCCTAGAGGCAATAATAAAGTTATTATTTATTTCCTTATATCATGATAAATGTTTATTATTCATGCTAGAATTGTATTACCCGGAAACATAATACATGTGTGAATATATAGACAAACAGAGTGTCACTAGTATGCCTCTACTTGACTAGCTCGTTAATCAAAGATGGTTATGTTTCCTAGCCATAGACATAAGTTGTCATTTGATTAACGAGATCACCTCATTAGGAGAATGACGTGATTGACTTGACCCATTCCGTTAGCTTAGCACTCGATCGTTTAGTATGTTGCTATTGCTTTCTTCATGACTTATACATGTTCCTATGACTATGAGATTATGCAACTCCCGTTTACCGGAGGAACACTTTGTGTGCTACCAAACGTCACAACGTAAATGGGTGATTATAAAGGTGCTCTACAGGTGTCTCCAAAGGTACTTGTTGGGTTGGCGTATTTTGAGATTAGGATTTGTCACTCAAATTGTCGGAGAGGTATCTCTGGGCCCACTCGGTAATGCACATCACTATAAGCCTTGCAAGCATTGTGACTAATGAGTTAGTTGCGGGATGATGTGTTACGGAACGAGTAAAGAGACTTGCCGGTAACGAGATTGAACTACGTATCGAGATACCGACGATCAAATCTCGGGCAAGTAACATACCGGTGACAAAGAGAACAACGTATGTTGTTATGCGGTCTGACCGATAAAGATCTTCATAGAATATGTGGGAGCCAATATGGGCATCCAGGTCCCGCTATTGGTTATTGACCGGAGACGTGTCTCGGTCATGTCTACATAGTTCTCGAACCCGTAGGGTCCGCACGCTTAACGTTACGATGACAGTTTTATTGAGTTTTGATGTACCGAAGGAGTTTGGAGTCCCGGATGATATCGGGGATATGACGAGGAGTCTCGAAATGGTCGAGACGTAAAAATCGATATATTGGACGACTATATTCGGACTTCGGAAAGGTTCCGAGTGATTCGGGTATTTTTCGGAGTACCGGAGAGTTACGGGAATACGTATTGGGCCTTATTGGGCCATACGGGAAAGAAGGAAAAGGGCCTCAAGGGTGGCCGCACCCCTCCCCTTGGTCTGGTCCGAATTGGACTAGGGAAGGGGGGCGCCCCCTTCCTTCCTTCTTGTTTTCCCTTCCTCTTTTCCTATTCCTTATGGGAGGTGGAATCCTACTAGGACTAGGGAGTCCTAGTAGGACTCCACACTTGGTGCGCCCCCTCCTAGGGCCGGCCTCCTCCTCCCTTGCTCCTTTATATACGGGGGCAGGGGCACCCCAGAGACACAACAATTGATCCTTGAGATCTCTTAGCCGTGTGCGGTGCCCCCCTCCACCATATTACACCTCGATAATACCGTTGCGGAGCTTAGGCGAAGCCCTGCGTCGGTGGAACATCATCATCGTCACCACGCCGTCATGCTGACGAAACTCTCCCTCAACACTCGGCTGGATCGGAGTTCGAGGGACGTCATCGAGCTGAACGTGTGTAGAACTCGGAGGTGCCGTGCGTTCGGTACTTGATCGGTCGGATCGTGAAGACGTACGACTACATCAACCGCGTTGTGATAACGCTTCCGCTTTTGGTCTACGAGGGTATGTGGACAACACTCTCCCCTCTCGTTGCTATGCATCACCATGATCTTGCGTGTGCCTAGGAAATTTTTTGAAATTACTACGTTCCCCAACACCCTTCCCCTAGGAGCCTGCGCGTAGTACTTTGTTTCGATGACTAATATATTTTTGCAATAAGTATGTGAGTTCTTTATGACTAATGTTGAGTCCATGGATTATACGCACTCTCATCCTTCCACCATTACTAGCCTCTCTAGTACCGCGCAACTTCCGCTGGTATCATACACCCACCATATACCTTCCTCAAAACAGCCACCATACTTACCTATTGTGGCATTTCCATAGCCATTCTGAGATATATTACCATGCAACTTTCACCGTTCCGTTTATTATGACACGCATCATCATTGTCATATTGCTTTGCATGATCATGTAGTTGACATCATATTTGTGTCAAAGCCACCATTCATAATTTTTTCATACATGTCACTCTTGATTCATTGCACATCCCGGTACACCGCCGGAGGCATTCACATAAAGTCATATTTTGTTCTAAGTATCGAGTTGTAATTCTTGAGTTGTAAGTAAATAAAAGTGTGATGATCTTCATTATTATAGCATTGTCCCATGTGAGGAAAGGATGATGGAGACTATGATTTTCCCACAAGTTGGGATGAGACTCCGGACGAAAAATAAAAAAAGAGGCCAAAAAATGAGAGAAAAGAGAGAAGGGCAATGCTACTATCCTTTTACCACAGTTGTGCTTCAAAGTAACACCACGATCTTCATGATAGAGAGTCTCCTATATTGTCACTTCCATATACTAGTGGGAATTTTCATTATAGAACTTGGCTTGTATATTTCAATGATGGGCTTCCTTAAATTGCCCTAGGTCTTCGTGAGCAAGCGAGTTGGATGCACACCCACTTAGTTTTCTTTTTGAGCTTTCATAAACTTATAGCTCTAGTGCATCCGTTGCATGGCAATCCCTACTCTCACATTGATATCTATTGATGGGCATCTCCATAGCTCATTGATACGCCTAGTTGATGTGAGACTATCTCCCTCTTTTTGTCTTCTTCACAACCACCATTCTATTCCACCTATAGTGCTATGTCCATGGCTCACGCTCATGTATTACATGAAAGTTGAAAAAGTTTGAGAATACTAAGCTGTGAAACAATTGCTTGGCTAAAACCGGGGTTGTGCATGATTTGAATATTTTGTATGATGAAGATGGAGCATAGCCAGACATATGATTTTGTAGGGATAATCCTTCTTTGACCATGTTATTTTCAGAAGACATAATTGCCTTGTTAGTATGCTTGAAGTATTATTTTTTATGTCAATATTAAACTTTTGTTTTGAATCTTACGGATCTGAACATTCATGCCACAATAAAGAAATTACATGGATAAATATGTTAGGTAGCATTCCACATCAAAAATTCTGTTTTTATCATTTACCTACTCGGGAACGAGCAGGAATTAAGCTTGGGGATGCTTGATACGTCTCCAACGTATCTATAATTTTTTATTGTTCCATGCTATTATATTTTATATGTTTTGGATATTTTATATGCATTAATATGCTATTTTATATTGTTTTTTGGGACTAACCTATTAACCTAGAGCCCAGTGTTAGTTCCTGTTTTTCCCTGTTTTTGAGTTTCGCAGAAAAGGAATACCAAACGGAGTCCAAACGGAATAAAACCTTCACGATGATTTTTCTTGGACCAGAATACAACCGGGAGACTTGGAGATGAAGTCGGAGGAGCCATGAGGCGGCCACAAGGACGGAGTGCGCGCCCAGGGGGTAGGGCGCGCCCCCCACCCTTGTGGATCCCTCGTGCACCTCCTAGCCTAATTATTTTGGCTATATATTCCCATATATCCCCAAACCAGCAGAGGCATCCACGAAAACACTTCTCCACCGCCGCAACCTTCTGTACCCGTGAGATCCCATCTAGGGACCTTTTCCGGCACCCTGCTGGAGGGGGATTCGATCACGGAGGGCTTCTACATCAACACCATTGCCCTCCGATGAAGCGTGAGTAGTTTACCACAGACCTACGGGTCCATAGCTAGTAGCTAGATGGCTTATTCTCTCTCTTTGATTCTCAATACCATGTTCTCCTCGATGTTGTTGGACATCTATTCGATGTAATACTTTTTTGCGGTCTGTTAGTCGAGATCCGATGAATTGTGGATTTATGATCAGCTTATCTATGAATATTATTTGAATCTTCTCTGAATTCTTTTATGCATGATTTGATATCTTTGTAATTCTCTTCGAACTATCGGTTTGGTTTGGCCAACTAGATTGATTTTTCTTACAATGGGAGAAGTGCTTAACTTTGGGTTCAATCTTGCGGTGTCCTTTCCCAATGACAGTAGGGGCAGGAAGGCACATATTGTATTGTTGCCATCGAGGATAAAAAGATGGGGTTTCCAGCATATTGCTTGAGTTAATTCCTCTACATCATGTCATCTTACTTAATGCGTTACTCCGTTTTTTATGAACTTAATACTCTAGAGGCATGCTGGATAGCGGTTGATGTGTGGAGTAATAGTACTAGATGCAGAATCGTTTCGGTCTACTTGATACGGACGTGATGCCTATATTCATAATCATTGCCTTAGATATCGTCATAACTTTATGTTTTTCTATCAATTGCTCGGCACTAATTTGTTCACCCACCATATTATTTTTTATCATGAGAGAAGCCTGTAATGAAACCTATGGCCATCGGGTCTATTTTCTATCATACAAGTTTCTGATATACTCTTTTTGCAATCTTTTACTTTCTGATCTATAAACCAAAAGTACCAAAAATAATTACTTTATCGTTTATCTATCTCTATCATATCTCACTTTTGCAAGTAACCGTGAAGGGATTGACAACCCCTTTATCGCGTTGGGTGCAAGTTTGTTTGATTGTTTGTGCAGTTATTCGATGATTTGTGTGTTGTCTCCTACTGGATTGATGCCTTGGTTCTCAAACTGAGGAAAATACTTATCTCTACTTTGCTGCATCACCCTTTCCTCTTCAAGTGGAAAACCAACGCAAGCTCAAGAAGTAGCAGTGAGCTGCGTTGGGATTTCCTCGAACAGGAGAGGATATGGCAGTACAGTAGAGATAAATATTTCCCTCAGTTAAGAATCAATGTTATCAATCCAGTAGGAGAACCACGCAACACCTCGTTAATAGTAACTGCACACAAGATAACAAATCCTTACACCCAACGCGGACAAAGGGTTGTCAATCCCTTGGCGGTTACTTGCAAGCTTAAATTGTATGGTGATAGATAGATAGATCGAACAAAACTATAAAATGAAATAAATAAATATTGCAGCAAGATTTTTTTTTGGTTTTAATATGATAGAAAATAGACTCGGGGGCCATAGTTTTCACTAGAGACTTCTCTCTTGAAAATAGCATACAGTGAGTAAACAAATTACTGTTGGGCAATTGATAGATAAAAAAATAATCATGATGATATCAAAGGCAATGATCATGTACATAGGCATCACACCCGAGACAAATAGATTGAAACAATTATGCATCTACTACTATTACTCCATACATCGACCGTTATCCAACATGCATATACATTATTAAATTCATAAAGAATGGACTAATGCCTTAAGCAAGATGACATGACGTAGACAAAGTGATTCACGCATGAATAAACCCCATTTTTTTACCCTTAACTAGGGAAGTTGTCATGCGTTGCAACGTGGTCATCCATACTCAACGGCTCAACACTAATTGTGCCTAACTTATACTTTTAGAATCCTCATGCACCACTACCGGACTCGGCACCTATGCCGACGGGGCCGTCGGCATAGGCCATTTCCTGCCGGCATACATCTATGCCTACGGCTGCCGTCGGCATAGATCACGTCAGCGTAGTCTTGTCAGACCATCGGCATAGTTTAGCCGTCGGCATAGGAGCCTATGCCGAAGGCTCCCGTTCGGCCGTCGGCAATGTTTTTCGCCTGACGGCAACAGACGGCGCCGTTAAAAGCGCTGACGAATCATGGGACACCGCGTGGCAGAGGTATGCCGACGGCCAAATAGTATCAATTGTGCACAACGGAGCATACATATGCTAGTAGTACCAATGGTGTCTAATACACATACCTATAGTATCTAGGATTGTTATGCATATCAGACAACTTTTTTAATTTTTTATTAACCTTTTAATCACTCATTTTTCATAATTATCTTCTATTTCATCTTTTTCTTCCACCCACTATCTTGGTCTCCTTACATCCCTATGTAGAATAGATATGTGGACTTTTATTTACTATCAAGAATAACGGTTAAGCAAAGTAAGCAAAAAAATAATAAGCTACTGCAATAGAAAATGCTGGAGTTACACACAAAAAGGGCAAAAAAAATAGATCGTAATCTCACTCAAATAGCAGTGCAATTTCAATGTTGAAGTAGACCACGTACCCCAATGAATTTGTCACCGGCATACACAATGTGAGGCACAAGCATGACAAAAACTCCAAAGTATGCCTAGCTCGCCTGATATTTTTATCAGCTTCATTCACATCAGGTCATCGATTCTCTTCAAGGTTGGCTGTATTCAACTATTCATCCCTCTATATGTATCTACCAGACAAGAAAATCTCTTGTTCTTCATATCGAGCTGGACTGTTCTGTACAAAACAACAGCAACAGTTGGCGAAAATTAGTGCGCAGATGGGTTCAAATTCCTTGCTAACAATAAGAATGCCATGACAATACTCAAAAATAAAATAAAATTGCGCAACAAGAAGTTACAGGCCTGCAGAACTGAATCGGTTGCACGCCTGCAATACCTGAAGTCCTGAACACACACGCACCTCCTTTTCTTTCCTTCTGAGTGCGAGCTGCACAAGGTCAACCCCCAGCCATGCCTGAGAACTGCCCCCGCTTTTGATTAGCTGCCGCAGTGCCATGCATCTACGCCAACAAGTTGGGCAAATGTTACACAGAGTCAAAATCAACCATCCCACAATCATAACAATAGAAAAAATAATGACCAAAACTTAACAAAAGAACTGCTACTTGGCTCCAAGATCCATCTCGATAGCCCTTAATCTATCTGCTGAGCTTCTCCTAGCCTCCCCCTCAACAACTATTGTGTAAAAAATATTTGGGGCGCCATGCATCAACATCACGTCATTACCAAACATGTAGTGGATGCCTAGTGGGACAAGGATTAAGAAATAACATGATATGGAATATGGAGGCTGTCAATTCCCTAAGACGATCCAAGTAATTTGACAAAACAGATCGGGAGCATCCTGTATAATCTTAAAAAAGCAACTAAAAATATAAGAAATGAATTGATGAAAATCAGCCTCTGCTCACGTTGATCCTGGCTGTTGTAGCCCAATAGATCCAATCTCGGGTTGTAATGGGAGGCAAGGAATGGGGAGATCGGGAGAGGAAAGGAGCATGTGGACAGCAAGCCTCCTCCACCGGTGAGTGGGGTTGCTTCACATCCGATCTCCACAGCCGCCTCCTCCATGGGGACGAACTCCCGTGTTAACAACTGGGCTCCCCATCGGCCGCTGCCTCGCCGACCTTGACGACCAAGGAGTCCCTCCCTTCGATCCATTCGTCACGGAGCCAGCACCCATCCCAGCAGATGGGTCCACGGTGAGATCCCTACTGGATCGTGGGCGTGCCTCTCCAAACCTCACTGCGGGACACAAGAGCGGGGTGCCGTTGCCATGGGCGGCCATGGAGGGGGAAAGGAGGAGGCGACATGGCAGCGGCGGCGACATTGCCGGGCGGCGGCGAGCCAGTGGGAGGGTGGTGGCAGCAGTCCATCTGCCGCCGTGACGTGAAGGAAGGATGGGAATGGGGTCGCGACACTACCGGACTCGGCACCTATGCCGACAGCCCGGGGCCGTCGGCATAGGCCATTTCTCGTCGGCATACATCTATGCCTACAGCTGCCATCGGCATAGCCCCGTCGGCATATATCACGTCAGCGTAGTCTTGTCAGACCGTCAGCATAGTTTAGCCGTTGGCATAAGGGCCTATGCCGACGGCTTTCGTTCGCCCGTCGGCATAGTTTTGCCGTCGGCAATGTTTTTCGCCTGACGGCAACGGACGGCGCCGTCAAAAGCGCTGACGAATCACGGGACGCCGTGTGGTAGAGGTATGGCGACGGCCAAATAGAATCAATGGTGTCTAATAGTATCAATTGTGCACAACGGAGCATACATATGCTAGTAGTACCAATGGTGTCTAATACACGTACCTATAGTATCTAGGATCGTTATGCATATCAGACAACTTTTTTATTTTTTATTAACCTTTTAATCACTCGTTTTTCATCATTATCTTCTATTTCATATTTTTCTTCCACCCACTATCATGGTCTCCTTACATCCCTATGTAGAATAGATATGTGGAATTTTATTTACTATCAAGAATAACGATTAAGCAAGGTAAGCAAAATAATAATAAGCTACTGCAATAGAAAATGCTGGAGTTACACACAAAAAGGGCAAAACAAAATAGATCGTAATCTCACTCAAATAGCAGTGCAATTTCAATGCTGAAGTAGACCACGTACCCCAATGAATTTGTCACCGGCATACACAATGTGAGGCACAAGCATGACAAAAACTCCAAAGTATGCCTGGCTCGCCAGATATTTTTATCAGCTTCATTCACATCAGGTCATCGATTCTCTTCAAGGTTGGTTGTATTCAACTATTCATCCCTCTATACGTATCTACCAGACAAGAAAATCTCTTGTATTCAACTATTCTTGAGCTGGACTGTTCTGTACAAAACAACAGCAACAGTTGGCGAAAATTAGTGCGCAGATGGGTTCAAATTCCTTGCTACCAATAAGAATGCCATGACAATACTCAAAAATAAAATAAAATTGCGCAACAAGAAGTTACAGGCCTGCAGAACTGAATCGGTTGCACGCCTGCAATACCTGAAGTCCTGAACACACATGCACCTCCTTTTCTTTCCTTCTGAGTGCGAGCTGCACAAGGTCAACCGCCAGCCATGCCTGAGAACTGCCCCCGCTTTTGATTAGTTGCCGCAGTGCCATGCATCTACGCCAACAAGCTCGGCAAATGTTACACAGAGTCAAAATCAACCATCCCACAATCGTAACAATAGAAAAAATAATAACCAAAACTAACAAAAGAACTGCTACTTGGCTCCAAGATCCATCTCGATAGCCCTTAATCTATCTGCTGAGCGTCTCCTAGCCGCCCCCTCAACAACTATCTCGGATTGTAATGGGAGGAACGGAATAGGGATACCGGGAGAGGAAAGGAGCCCGTGGACAGCAAGCCTCCTCCAACGGTGAGTGGGGTTGCTTCACATCCGATCTCCACGGCCGCCTCCTCCATGGGGACGAACTCCTGTTCACAACTGGGCTCCCCATCGGTTGCTGCCTCGCCGACCTTGACGACCAAGGAGTCCCTCCCTTCAATCCCATTCGTCAGGGAGCCAACACCCATCCCAGCGGACGGGTCCACGGTGAGATCCCTATTGGATCTGGTCACGCCTCTCCAAACCTCACTGCGGGACACAAGAGCGGGGCGCCGTTGCCATGGGCGGGCATGGAGGGGGAAAGGAGGAGGCGACATGGCAGCGGCGAGCGAGTGGGAGGGTGGTAGCAGCAGTCCATCGGCCGCCGTGACGTGAGGGAAGGATGGGAATGGGGTCGCGATCTGGATGTATGGAGCGGGAGGGGAAGCAGGCTGATGGGCTTTTTCCATCGTGCGGGGTTTGGGGAGGTCGAACGAGAGTTTTTTTTGTGTGCGGGAGGCAAAGGGACGAGGGCGGACGAAGGGAGGCAGGACGCGGTCCGTCGGCAGGAAAAGGAACGCTACGCATTTTTTAGGTAGTATAAGATAAGAAGAAGAGATAGCTACGATACATACACCCTTCTGTCATTGGGATTGAGCACCGCAAGATCGAATTCATTACAAAACACCTCTCCTATTGCAAAAAAATCAATTTAATTGGCAAAGTCAAATCAGTAGATCGGAGAGAATACGAAGGTATACTAATTATACATAAAAGAGTTCAGAGAAAACTTAAATAATATTCACAAATAATTTTTATCATAAACTCACAATTCATTGGATCCCAAAAAACAGACTGCAAAAAGTCATTATATCGAATAGATCTTCAAGAACATTAAGAAGAATATTGTATTAAAAAATAAAGAGAGAGAAGCCATCTAGCACACCGTTGGATGGGAATTGAGTGAGAGCGGAGCACGAATGGGAGCACTAAGGGAGTAAGCAAGCCCCGTCCGAACATATGAGGACAATTTAAGGGGCCCATTGGGTTGTTTTTTTGTTCTTCTCTCTACTCCGCTATTAGAGCAACTCTAGCAGACCCCGCATTTTGCCGACCAGTAAACTGTGTTTGCAGGTCGCATGAGGGCGCTTATGCAAGCCGAAATTTGCGGCGGCAGACTAGAAACCGCAAACAAACCCCTAATTTTTTTAAAAAGTTGTTTCACGCGAGAAATTTAAGCAGCAGCTCGCCAGAGCTCGCTCGCATAGATGGTTCTTCTTCGCATAATAAGTTCGTACACACCACATACATACATAAAGGTCAGAGATGCTAGACAGGGCCTACGCTACGGCACCACTACAACAAAACTGAGCTCACCGGAGCTCCTATGGTAGCTGCCCACCGGCGGCGATCAGTCGGAGTCGGAGTCGACCTCGATGTAGAGCTTCGCCTGCTCCGCCTTCATCACGCGCAGGTCAGCCTCCTTCGATGCGTGCACCTGCGATGCTGTGACGCCCGTCTCGAGGAAGAGCCACGCGTACTCGAGCTCGCGCCGGATGCGCTCTTCCATCTCCTCCTGATCCCTTGCCGACCGCTTGAGGACGACGCACTCGAGGAGCTCCTCCTGCCCCAGTGGCAGGTAGTCCTCGGGTCCGATGACGCCTCGGCGTGGCGGCGCATCGGGCACGGCCTCCTCCGGCTCCCTCTTCACCAGAATGAGTCGCGAGCTCGATGCGCCTGCGGATGGGCACCCCGCGGAACCGTGGCAGGATGAGTGATACGTCTTCGTCGTATCTATAATTTTTTATTGTTCCATGCCAATATTCTACAACTTTCATATACTTTTGGCAACTTTTTATACTACTTTTGGGACTAACATATTGATCTAGTGCCCAGTGCCAGTTTGTAACAGCCTGGATTTTGGCCCTTTTCTTTTTCTTTTTGATTTATTGGTTTTTGCTCTGTTTTTCTTTTTGGAGTGGTTCTGTGGCCTTGTCACCTGGGAAATCATCCTCATTTCCTCTTCCAAGTGGCTCATCAATCTCAAAACCTTGCCAAGATCATGTCACTCCACTTCTTGACCAAACCCTAATTTCTTTTTCTCGGGAATATTCCTTTTTCTATTAAAGGAATGACCTTGTCTGCCCTAGGTTGTGAAGCAACCTTTATTTCCATCACTCCTAAAATTCCCAAATAATTCTCATAAATTGTTTGGGTCATATCTTTCTCAAATATGGAAAAATATTTCATTTTTCATGCTTATCATCTTGCTCAAATAATTCAATTCCTATTCTGCCCTAAATGGCACATTATGAAGAAAGTGCTATTTTCCTTTTCCCAGTTGACCTCAAACTCCTTGGACACCTTTTTCCAGTCCATATCATTGCCACATGCCAAAATGCAACCTCATTTGCCTAGTAATTATTTAATTATGATTTTCCAAAGTTTCTACCCAGAAAGAAGCTTTGTGAAGGAGGTGCAAGCTAGGCATATCCAAATGAATTGCCATTTTGCATGATCCCTCATATCATCATATCATAGCCCTCCACCAAAGTAGAGCTCATGTCATGCCTCCATCTGAGCTCATCTTCAATTCTTTGATTCTGCCAAAATTTCAGTTTGTGAAGCAAGTATATTTTATCTTGTTCCATTATGGCTGCCAATTTTTCTAGGCCTTCTATTATCCATATAACCTACCTTCACCCATTTTGGGCATGGCTCATCAAGCCATTATTCCTCTTGAATTTTTGCAAGTTTCTGTCCAAAGGAGATGTTTGTGAAGCAAGTACCAGTTTGGCTTGGCCAAGTGGTATGAGACTTTTTGAGCATCTTCATAGGATCAAATGACTCTGCCTTACCCAATTTGAGCTCAATTTGACACTCCATGTGAGTGCACCTTCCTGATCAAGTTTCTGGACCATTTTGGTCAGTTGCAAAGCAACTATGATTTATCTTGGTCCAAACTTTCTCAAAGTTACCAGGATGAAAGTCCTTCTTTACCTCAACCTCGCAGACAACTCCATTTGATCCAAAACCCTTCCTGTTGATCACTAGTGCTCACCCAAGTTTGCTGCCGTAAACTTCAGAGACTGCTTACCGTTTAACCATAGCACTTTTAACCAAGATACCAACGTAGTTGAAACCTCCCCTGGATGGACTATGCCCCAGACAACGTTTTCCAGTCATTGGCACCTTCTCCTCACCAGATCACGCGGTCACCACCTCTCCGGCATGCCATGGACGCGAGTTGGATGACTTCTTGCTCGGGCCCCTCCTCTGCTCGGCGTCTCAGCGAGCACTAGGATGTCTAATAGATTTACCGCGTCGTCGCCGTCCTCCTGGACCTCTCTCCCTCTCAGTAAAACCTCTCATCGACGCTCGCCGCCGAACGCCCACGAGAGCACAATGGCGTTTTGGGTCGTTTCGTCGCCGTCTTCTTCCTCCCTGCGCCCCCTTGGCCTCCTCTGCCCCGTGAGAGCCTCCACTGCTCCTCCTTGTCGCCTAACCCCGAGCTCATGCGCGTGCACACGTGTCCGCGGCGCCGGACATGCGTCCGCGGCGACGACAGCTCGGCCACCTCACGCCGCGCCTATTTAAGCCCTCCCCCGAGCCATTCGAGCTCACCCACAGCCTCACCCCTCCTCTCTAAGCCTCCCCGACCACCCAAACGAGCTCGAGGAGCTCTCATTCCTTCCCTCGTCGCCACAGCCGCCGCTCTGTCCCGTCTAAATCCGCTCAAAGCCGTCCCCCTCCTTATTCCACCACCAGAGCCCCTATCTACATCCGGCGACCCTCCCCTGCCGTTTCCCTCACCCTCCGGCGCACTAGGGAGCCTTGCCCGTCGCCGTCCGCCGTGGCCGTCCGCTGCAGTCGAGGCTGCTCCCGTTCCCTTCGTCTTCTGCAACCGGGAGGCCGACCAGGCGATGCGGCTCGGTCCCCTGAGCACGTTGTTGTGCCGAGCACCGCGGGAGGCGGCCGGAATCACCGACGAGCCCCGTCGGGATCCTCCTCTGCCGCGGCCGAACGCGAGCGCGAGAGGTTGATGGCGCTGACCAGGCCAGGCGGGCCCCGCGTCACCTCGACCCCACCGGTCAGCCGCACGGCGTTGACCCCGCCTGGTCCAGCGTGGATAAGTGACGGCCCCACCCGCGTGGGACCCGCACATCAGCGTCACATGAGCCGGCCCGCGTTTGCCTAGTTGGATAAGTGGAAACACATTTGCTAAAATACGTTTTCATTAGGGGAAAGCGTATTTTGGTCTTAGTTCGGTTAGAAGTACGTTTTCCTTCTGGAAAAGCGTATTTCCGCTTAACTACGGCTAGAAATACGTTTTCTCTGCTGAGAAGGCTTATTCAACTAAATGTGCTTTCTGTTTTCAAGCTCAGGGGCCTGTTTGTAGAGTTTATTTTACAGATTGGTCCCTGGATTTCAAGCGCTTATAACTTTTTGCTCGCAACTCCGTTTGAGGTGATTCCAAAGCCCACTTCTTCGTTTCGTCGAGCCCGTTCTGATGGGACCATTTTCACCATGTTTTGAAATTCTGAAAATGACCATTTTGCCCCTGCCCTTATTCAGCCCTCTCTGAGAGAGTACGTTTTCTGGCGATCCTTTCCGCGAGTTTCTCGCACTCTCTCCCGGTGATTTCTTCCACCCCAGGCAAGCCACACCCTCCATTTGCATCACTGTAATGCAGTGACATGGTTTAATCTATTTGAACTTGTTTAAAATATTGCTTTAGCTACATGACTTAGTGCATGGCATTTTCTCGGAGTATTATGTTGATCTTGTTGTTGCCATGCTATTGTTTGGATTACTAGGATTTATGTTTGTAGTTGATGAGTGTCATGTTGCCATTGGAGTATTAGTGGTTGGTATTATGATTATTTCCATGATGGTATCTGTTATTATATTTTAGAGTATTACTTTGGATATCATGCTGCCTTTGGATTATTAGTGGTTAGTATGATTATTTTCATGATGCTAGTTGATGTTCTGTTGCTTGGAGTATTATTTTCGGAGATGATGTTTACATGTGGATCTTAGCCGAATAGCTTTATTCTTGTTATTGGAGTAGTAGGATTATTGTTTTCGGATTCGTCATGACAGTAGTGTTGTGCTACGCTTGGAGTATTTTGAGATGATGATATTATGCTTGGATTATTTGTTGGATATTGCTATGACTTGGATTATAGTTTGATAGTTGATATCGGAGTATCAATTATCATAGTTATATTTTTGGGGATAAATTCCGTCATTAAGTTGGTCAGGTGCCACCGAACCGGGATTTCTCCAGTGCAACCACATTTGCCTTTATGGGAAGGCCCTAATGCGGTCTATTGTCGTGCCTCTCACCGGTGCCTCCAACTAGGGAAGGTTATGGGCGTGCGGTACCCTGGCCCGGTAAGAAGACATAACCTTGCGTGCCCGTTGTTGTTGTACCCGGGTTGTCCCTGTGTGGGACCGTTTATTGTTTTGGCCCGGCCACCCAGGACTAGCGCAGTGGGGAGTGAGTCGGAGTGGCCGGGATGGTGTCATGGCAGTAGATCGGTTTTGTCGGAACGCCGTTGGTCCACCCGAATGGGAGTGCGAGGCCATGGGTTCCGTGGTGTGGGTAAAGTGCGCTACCTCTGCAGAGTGTGTATTTAAATCTATCGATAGCCGCGTCCTCGGTCATGGGCATGGGTTTGTACTAGGTCACACCGTTCGATCAACACACACATGACGGAATGACTTATAGGTGATTTATATGTGGATATTTTGAGCAGTACAGATTGGCAGGATGTTGATGATGATGTTGAGACCAAGTGTTGGTCATGGTTGTGATCGCCGAAAAGATCACCGTTTGGTTTTGATCATGAGGTGATCGAGATGGTATATTGCTTGGCCGGTTAGCCAAGAGAGATATGGTTATGGAGATCTGAGATGGTGATTTATCAGTATTGTAGTAGTTCCATATCATGCTTAGTAGTTGCTGTTGTATCTTGGAGCTGTTAATTTTATTAACCTGCTTAATGCTATGTTGTTATTTGCCTTGATGTTGATGGTTGTTGTGAGCTTGCAAGTACATTCAATGTACTGACCTGGCGTGTCATGCTAGATTGCAGGTGAAGCCATGATTGCTTGATTGCTTGTCGAGGTTGCCTTGCGTGCGAGCTAGATCGTGTCCTAGCCAGAGTCGCTGCGGAGTGGAGTTCACCACCTTCGTCGTTGTTCCGCTGCTAGAGATATTGCGCTGCTACAAGTTGTTTCACTGCTAGCATATAGCAAGTGTAGTATCGCAGGCGTAGTGTCATCGTGCTGATGTGCTTCTTTGTAACATCAGACCCATGTAATTATTATTCTTGTAATAAGAGTTGGTTTGTTCTATGTCAAGCAGTGTCGTATTCCAGAGACTTCTCCTCGATCTCTGGGCTGGAATACGGGGCATTCCGGTTTCTCTGAGCCGGGTTGCCACAGTCTTGGTATCAGAGTAGGTCTGGCTGTAGGACGCCCTAGTCAGCGCGAGCGGTAGAAATCGGTAGTTTAGAGGTGGTCTTGTTTGTTGCATTTGGTTCGTGCATTTGTTTGTTTCATAGCATGCATATAGCCTTAGTATTTTTACCAACGGTTTAATCTGGTGAGTGTAGATGGCATCGGTTCGGATCCACTACAGCTCAGCCTTTGCATTTCTCCAGTTTTCTTTTCTTGATCATTCTTCGGTGTTTGGCCTCATTTCCGTCCCAGCAGAGTGATGCCAAGTGATCCTGACACTGTTTGCAAAAATGGTGCTCAGGTATCGCGCCGAATTATTTCCTTCAGCCCCACCTTTTGTTTCGGTGGTAGACATGCTTCTATCACGGATCGTCCTTTTTCTTGTCATTTTGGCAACCCTTAATGATCGTAGTTATCAAGAAAGGGCAATGTCAGGAGTCTCACTTTTTCCCCGCTATCCTATTTCTTGGACGAGTATGGATCTTTTTCCGTCTGCTTGATAATAATGTGGTTGCGACCTTCGTGTCCCACTACATGATTACCGAGTGCGTCCTCGCCTCCGAGCTAGTCCAGGTTGATACCTAGCTAAGCTAGCACTTGGTGTAGCGCTGTTTACACCAATTTTTCCACACATTTATTCGTCCTCGTGCACATCGTCACAGCATGCTAGATCATAGAACCGGAGATCCCGCGAGATTTGTGTGCTTAAGTAGGCATGCATATTGTGTGACTAGCAGTACTATGTGACATTGATTGTGTGTGAATTGATTATTGTTGTGTGCTTTTGTTTAGTTGAGTTTTCTTCTGCTTCTTTCTTTTTGGGCCCCGGTGTTACATTATTTTTCCCCCATAAAGAGTTGCTCATCAACTGACACCGGACTCGAAGAAGCAATAAGTATTTCAAATATTTGGAAGAAGCTCAGCTAAACATTATGGCCTTCTGAGTCAACCGCATGATATAAGGAATATCTTCTCAGAATGCCAATTGTGTCTTGGATTGATTATGTGCATCAATTCTACAGCAGTAATGATCCAGCCAGCAGAAAGACAAGTCAGATGCAAGACCAACGGTATATTTTTCAGTCAAAGGTATGGATCATAGGCAACGTTTTGGCTCAGCAATAAATGATACTTGAAATATGTTGTACTCCTAGAGAAAGTCAGGAGGTGATATGCTCAAGGAAGACAGTCAAACCAATTTTCTCATACAAATAATCAGCTGCAAAATATTATGGACGTGTGCATGGATATCAGTATGAAGTTTTGGATATAAGAAACCCAGCATTATTCTATACGCTATCGGAAGAAATTTATGAGGCAAGGCTCCTCAATTTTTCCTCAGCAGGATATGTGAACAATTTCTGGCCCACGGTACCCGGTCTTTCTCAACAAGATACCTCGGTAAAAGCTTCTGACAGATGGAAATGAATTTTTCTCAACAAGCAAACCCGAGGAGAAGCTTCTCAAGTACGGAACTCAAGTTTCTCCAGCACAATAATCCGACCAAGCTTCGGGTGTAAGCTATTGAGATTTCTTCTGCACGCTACCCAGACAAAAGCCTCGAGCAGAATCTAAGAGCCTTCCTCAGCAAGCTACTCGGATGGCTTCGCTCGTAAGCCACCCAGTCCGCGTCAATACCACACTATGCACCGTCCTCAGAGATTATATGATGAGTTGGCAGTATATGGTAGTACATCTCAAGGATCAGATTTGCAATAATTTTGTTAGAGGAACAATTTAGTCAAAACATATGCCTGCCGCAATAATAGGGTATTCAGTTGCATATGATTACTATACATATGGTACGCATGTATCCCGGGTCAGATCGGTCACTCATACGGGATACGGCACTGATCCAGCAGATATACCTAAGAAAGGTACGGACCCAACAACCTCATAAGTCATGCAAATGAAGATAAGCAGAGATACATCTCATGAATTACAAGGATCGACAAGATCTGGGGATGACATCACAGAATCCACAGTGTTGACAATGGCCACCAAGGCCAATATTCCGCACCCACAAGGGGATCTCATGAACTCTTGTCACCTTATTGTATGATTGGCCTCGGCAATGAGCTCCGTACAACCACAAACCCCGAGTATATGTCATACATGTGCGAACACAGGTCAGAAAATAAGCAGAAGGAATAATGCCAACAATATTGCACTAGCCACAGTCATGGTCATACGAAGAATCAAGGACATGTGTGGCCAAGTTATTTCAGTAAGGTATCCTGACAAAGAGAATCATGACCGTTAAAGGGTGAGACTGACAACAAAGGTATGATGTATTTTGCACGACCATCAGGGTCCGGATACCCAAATCAGTTGGAGGCCATAATTCCATATGGATCCACAAAGACATACACCTTCAGCGGCCTACTCTATTTACAAGGATTTTCATATCCCGCTGACCCTCTTGACATGGTTAGTGTGGAATATCCAAATCTGTTCTGTCAGATCCAAGATTCCTTTGCAACCTCAACAGTTTAACCTCAACGGCAGTGCTAAAACATATCACAGCGTATTACCAAAAATGGGTATACCGACAAAATGAGAAAGTCAAAAGCCGAATAATCAGCTTAGACCCGGTATACTCGCCGACGGAATCAAGTACACGGTCAGTCTATCAGGAAAAGCATTTCTCCATCAGCCCCTGACGGCCAAAGTCTCAAGATATAAATATTTGAGGAATGGCATAGCTATAACTCCATGCACCGTTATATTGCTCACGACAGAAGGCAGTTAAATCTCTGGTGTATGCCACATGCTCGAGCCAAAGGAAATAAATCAAGATAAATCAGTGCACCTATGAGCAATCAGATCCCGTCAGAAGATGGCCATGATTAATTCTAAGCATTTATTGAACCCAGAAGGCTTGCAGCAACCCCATGACAGAAATAAAAAGGTTTTCATGGCCAAAAGGAAATTTATGATCAGATCCATCGGACATCACCGCAGATATGAGAAAATCAACGTCAGCAAAAGGATTTGGTATATGAGCAAAGACCCATCAAAATTTGGGGAAAGGTGAAGCAAGCCACCCCAGAGCAAGGTAAGTTGATAATCTGAAATTCTTGGGGGAACAATAAATAAAGGAAAAAGGATGCCCGAGTTGGAAACGGTATCCTCAAGTCATACTTGTTCCCAAGCAACTAAATCTCGAGGATGAGATTTCTTTAAGGGGGTAAGAGTTGTAACAGCCTGGATTTTGGCCCTTTTCTTTTTCTTTTTGATTTATTGGTTTTTGCTTTGTTTTTCTTTTTGGAGTGGTTCTGTGGCCTTGTCACCTGGGAAATCATCCTCATTTCCCCTCCCAAGTGGCTCATCATTCTCAAAACCTTGCCAAGATCATGTCACTCCACTGCTTGACCAAACCCTAATTTCTTTTTCTCAGGAATATTCCTTTTTCTATTAAAGGAATAACCCTGTCTACCCTAGGTTGTGAAGCAACCTTTATTTCCATCACTCCTAAAATTCCCAAATAATTCTCATAAATTGTTTGGGTCATACCTTTCTCAAATATGGCAAAATATTTCATTTGTCATGTTTATCATCTTGCTCAAGTAATTCAATTCCTATTCTGCACTAAATGGCACATTGTGAAGCAAGTGCTATTTTCCTTTTCCCAATTTAACTCAAACTCCTTGGACACCTTTTCCTGTCCGTATCATTGCCACATGCCAAAATGCAACCTCATTTGCCTAGTAATTATTTAATTATGATTTTCCAAAGTTTCTACCAAGAAAGAAGCTTTTTGAAGGAGGTGCAAGCTAGGCATATCCAAATGAGTTGCCATTTTGCATGATCCCTCATATCATCATATCATAGCCCTCCACCAAAGTAGAGCTCATGTCATGCCTCCATCTGAGCTCATCTTCAATTCTTTGATTCTGCCCAAAATTTCAGTTTGTGAAGCAAGTATATTTTATCTTGCTCCATTATGGCTGCCAATTTTTCTAGGCCTTCTACTATCCATATAACCTACCTTCACCCATTTAGGGCATGGCTCATCAAGCCATTATTCCTCTAGAATTTTTGCAAGTTTCTATCCAGAGGAGATGTTTATGAAGCAAGTACCAGTTTGGCTTGGCCAATTGGTATGAGACTTTTTGAGCGTCTTCATAGGATCAAATGACTCTGCCTTGCCCAATTTGAGCTCAATTTGACACTCCATGTGAGTGCACCTTCCTGATCAAGTTTCTGGACCATTTTGGTCAGTTGCAAAGCAACTATGATTTATCTTGGTCCAAACTTTCTCAAAGTTACCAGGATGAAAGTCCTTCTTTACCTCAACCACGCAGACAACTCGATTGGATCCAAAACCCTTCCTGTTGATCACTAGTGCTCACCCAAGTTTACTACAGTAAACTTCAGAGACTGCTTACCGTTTAACCATAGCACTTTTAACCAAGATACCACCGTAGTTGAAACCTCCCCTGGATGGACTACGCCCCAGACAACGTTTTCCAGTCGTTGGCACCTTCTCCTCTCCAGCTCACGCGGTCACCACCTCTCCGGCATGCCATGGACACGAGCTGGATGGCTTCTTGCTCAGGCCCCTCCTCTGCTCGGCCTCTCAGCGAGCACTAGCATGTCTAATAGATTTACCGCGTCGTCGCCGTCCTCCTGGACCTCTCTCCCTCTCAGTAAAACCTCTCATCGACGCTCGCCACCGAACGCCCACGAGGGAACAGTGGCGTTTTGGCTCGGTTTGTCACCGTCTTCTTCCTCCCTGCGCCCTCTTGGCCTCCTCTGCCCCGTGAGAGCCTCCACTGCTCCTCCTCGTCGCCTAACCCCGAGCTCATGCGCGTGCACACGCGTCCGCGGCGACGACAGCTCGGCCACCTCACGCCGCGCCTATTCCCTCCCCCAAGCCCTCCGAGCTCACCCACAGCCTCACCCCTCCTCTCTAAGCCTCCCCGACCATCCAAACGAGCTCGAGGAGCTCTCATTCCTTCCCCTCATCGCCACGGCCGCCGCTCTGTCCCGGCTAAATCCGCTCAAAGCCGTCCCCCCTCCTTGCCTTATTCCACCACCAGAGCCCCTATCTACATCCGGCGACCCTCCCCTGCCGTTTCCCTCACCCTCCTGCGCACCAGGGAGTCGTGCCCGTCGCCGCCTGCCATGGCCGTCCGCTGCGGTCGAGGCTGCTCACGTTCCCGTCGTCTTCAGCAACCGGGAGACCGACCAGGCGATGCGAATCGGTCCCCCGAGCACGCTGGTGTGCCGAGCGCTGCAGGAGGCGGCCGGAATCGCCGACCAGCCCCGTCGGGATCCTCCTCTGCCGCGGCCGAACGCCGGCGCGAGAGGTAGATGGCGCTGACCAGGCCACGCGGGCCCCGCGTCGCCTCGACCCCACCGGTGAGCCGCACGGCGTTAACCACGCCTGGTCCAGCGTGGATAAGTGACGGCCCCACCCGCGTGGGACCCGCACGTCAGCGTCACACGAGCCGGCCCGCGTTTGCCTAGCTGGATAAGTGGAAACACATTTGCTAAAATACGTTTTCATTAAGGGAAAGCGTATTTTGGTCTTAGTTCAGTTAGGAGTACGTTTTCCTTCTGGAAAAGCGTATTTCCGCTTAACTACGGCTAGAAATACGTTTTCTCTGCTGAGAAGGCGTATTCAACTAAATGTGCTTTCTGTTTTCCAGCTCAGGGGCCTGTTTGTAGAGTTTATTTTACAGATTGGTCCCTGGATTTCAAGCGCTTATAACTTTTTGCTCGCAACTCCGTTTCAGGTGATTACAAAGCCCACTTCTTCGTTTCGTCGAGCCCGTTCTGATGGAACCATTTTCACCATGTTTTGAAATTCTGAAAATGACCATTTTGCCCCTGCCCTTATTCAACCCTCTCTGAGAGAGTACATTTTCTGGCGATCCTTTCCGCGAGTTTCTCGCACTCTCTCCCGGTGATTTCTTCCACCCCAGGCAAGCCACACCCTCCATTTGCATCACTGTAATGCAGTGACATGGTTTAATCTATTTGAACTTGTTTAAAATATTGCTTTAGCTACATGACTTAGTGCATGGCATTTTCTCGGAGTATTATGTTGATCTTGGTGTTGCCATGCTATTGTTTGGATTACTAGGATTTATGTTTGTAGTTGATGAGTGTCATGTTGCCATTGGAGTATTAGTGGTTGGTATTATGATTATTTCCATGATGGTATCTGTTATTATATTTTAGAGTATTACTTTGGATATCATGCTGCCTTTGGATTATTAGTGGTTAGTATGATTATTTTCATGATGCTAGTTGATGTTCTGTTGCTTGGAGTATTATTTTCGGAGATGATGTTTACATGTGGATCTTAGCCGAATAGCTTTATTCTTGTTATTGGAGTAGTAGGATTATTGTTTTCGGATTCGTCATGACAGTAGTGTTGTGCTACGCTTGGAGTATTTTGAGATGATGATATTATGCTTGGATTATTTGTTGGATATTGCTATGACTTGGATTATAGTTTGATAGTTGATATCGGAGTATCAGTTATCATAGTTATATTTTTGGGGATAAATTCCGTCATTAAGTTGGTCAGGTGCCACCGAACCGGGCTTTCTCCAGTGCAACCACATTTGCCTTTATGGGAAGGCCCTAATGCGGTCTATTGTCGTGCCTCTCGCCGGTGCCTCCAACTAGGGAAGGTTATGGGCGTGCGGTACCCTGGCCCGGTAAGAAGACATAACCTTGCGTGCCCGTTGTTGTTGTTGTACCCGGGTTGTCCCTGTGTGGACCGTTTATTGTTTTGTCCACGACGGTGGTCGTTGGTGTCTTTGGTAGACACGGGGCCACCCAGGACTAGCCCAGTGGGGAGTGAGTCGGAGTGGCCGGGAGAGTGTCATGGCAGTAGATCGGTTTTGTCGGAACGCCGTTGGTCCACCCGAATGGGAGTGCGAGGCCATAGGTTCCGTGGTGTGGGTAAAGTGCGCTACCTCTGCAGAGTGTGTATTTAAATATATCGATAGCCGCGTCCTCGGTCATGGGCATGGGTTCATACTAGGTCACACCGTTCGATCAACACTCACATGATGGAATGACTTATAGGTGATTTATATGTGGATATTTTGAGCAGTACAAATTGGCAGGATGTTGATGATGATGTTGAGACCAAGTGTTGGTCATGGTTGTGATCGCCGGAAAGATCACCGTTTGGTTTTGATCACGAGGTGATCGAGATGATATATTGCTTGGCCGGTTAGCCAAGAGAGATATGGTTATGGAGATATGAGATGGTGATTTATCAGTATTGTAGTAGTTCCATATCATGCTTAGTAGTTGTTGTTGTATCTTGGAGCTGTTAATTTAATTAACCTGCTTAATGCTATGTTGTTGTCTTGCCTTGATGTTTATGGTTGTTGTGAGCTTGCAAGTACATTCAATGTACTGACCTGGCGTGTCATGCCAAATGGCAGGTGAAGCCATGATTGCTTGTCGAGGTTGCCTTGCGTGCGAGCTAGATCGTGTCCCAGCCAGAGTCCCTGCGGAGTGGAGTTCACCACCTTCGTCGTTGTTCCGCTGCTAGAGATATTCCGCTACTACAAGTTGTTTCGCTGCTAGCATAGAGAAAGTGTTGTATCGCAGGCATAGTGTCGCCGTGCTGATGTGCTTCGTTGTAACGTCACACCCGTGTAATTATTATTCTTGTAATAAGAGCTGATTTGTTCTATGTCAAGCAGTGCCATATTCCAGAGACTTCTCCTCGATCTCTGGGCTGGAATACGGGGCGTTCCGGTTTCTCTGAGCCGGGGTGCCACACAGTTCCTGTTTTTTGCATGTTTTTTTGTTTCGCAGAAAATCCATACCAAACGGAGTCCAAACGGAATAAAAACTGACGGAGATTTTTTTGGTATATATCTGATTTTTTGGGGCCACGAGGCAGGGGGTGCGCCCCAGGGGGGCAGGCGCGCCCCTGACCCTCGTGGACACCCCGTAAGGCAGTTGGAGCCCTTCTTTCGCCGCAAGAAATCTAATATCCGAATAAAATCATGTTCAAATTTCAATCCAATCGGAGTTACGGATCTCCGGTTATAAAAGAAACGGTGAAAGGGCAGAATCCAGAACGCAGAAACAGAGGGAGACAGAGAGACATATCCAATGTCGGAGGGGCTCTCGCACCTCCCACGCCATGGAGACCAAGGACCAGAGGGAAAACCCTTCTCCCACCTAGGGAGAAGGCCAAGGAAGAAGGAGAAGGAGGGGGCTCTCTCCCCCTCGCTTTCGGTGGCGCCGGAACGCCGCCGGGGCCATAATCATCACCGCAATCTACACCAACACCTCCGTCATCTTCAACAACATCTCCATCACCTTCCCCCATCTATCTACAGCGGTCCACTCTCCCGCAACCCGCTGTACCCTCTACTTGAACATGGTGCTTTATGCTTCGTATTATTATCCAATGGTGTGTTGCCAGCCTATGATGTCTGAGTAGATTTTCGTTGTCCTATCGGTAATTGGTGAATTGGTATGATTGGTTTAATTTGCTTGTGGTTATGTTGCTATCCTTTGGTGCCCATAATATGACCGCGCACGTGGATCACACCATAGGGTTAGTTGTATGTTGATAAGACTATGTATTAGAGGGCAAGAGTGACAGAAGCTTCAACCTAGCATAGAAATTGATGCATACGGGATTGAAGGGGGACCAATATATCTTAATGCTATGGTTGGGTTTTACCTTAATGAATGTTAGTAGTTGCGGATGCTTGCTAATAGTTCCAATCATAAGTGCATAGAATTCCAAGTCAGGGATGACATGCTAGCAGTGGCCTCTCCCACATCAAACTTGTTGTCGGTCTAGTAAAGTAGTCAATTTCTTAGGGACAATTTCGCAACTCCTACCACCACTTTTCCACACTCGCTATACTAACTTTATTGCTTATTTATCTATACAGCCCCTAGTTTATATTTACGTGCTCTTTATATTCCTGCAAACCTATCCAACAACACCTACAAAGTACTTCTAGTTTCATACTTGTTCTAGGTAAAGCTAATATCAAGCGTGCGTAGAGTTGTATCGGTGGTCGATAGAACTTGAGGGAATATTTGTCCTACCTTTAGCTGCTCATTGGGTTCAACACTCTTACTTATCGAAAGAGGCTACAATTGATGCCCTATACTTGTGGGTTATCAAGACCTTTTTCTGGCACCGTTGCCGGGGAGTTATAGCATGGGGTGAATATTCTCGTGTGTGATTGTTTGCTTTATCACTAAGTAGTTTTTATTTGCTGTTCTAAGTTGTTCTCTATCTTTAGTTATGGGTAGGAAACGCAAAATACCAAAAAAAATAGTGGTACCTACTGAACAAATGGTTGAAGAACCACTCAAAATCTATCACACTCCTGAAGCTTTTTACTTGGATCATCTTCGATCCCTATGTGCTCTTGCTAAAACCCCAACTAGCTTAGTTGAGGGCAAATCTTTAGATGAGCATGCTTGTTATGTGCGACACCGCATATCTGAAAAAGGGAAACTTTTACTGGATCAAATTCATCGTTTGCAATGCTATGTTTGGAATTTATGTGAAATATATGATTTTACTTGTTGTTCTGAAGACCCTAAGAAACACCTTCCCTACCAATGTGAGTTTAGTGATAATGGAATCGTATCTTCGTATGCTAAGGGTGTTTATAATTACTATGATGTTCAACAAATTTAAGAATTTGTTGCTTTTAAGGGTGCTTATGAAATTGCTTCTTTGATTGGAAAGTATGATGCTACTCTTTACAAATCTGAAAATTTTGCCATACTTAAATATTGTTATGATAATTATGCTTCTAATGCCTATGTTAAACCATATACTGAGGACTCCTCCGCTGTCCAAGAAGAGACTAATATTTTGCAGGAGTCTATGGAAGAAGGAATTGATGAAACTGTGAGCTCACTGGATGAAAAAGATGAGGAGGAGAGCGAAGAACAAAAGGAGGAAGAGCGGATTGATCACCCGTGCCCACCTTCTAATGAGAGTAACTCTTCAACTCATACATTGTTTAATTTCCCTTCGTGCTTACCGAAGGATGAATGCTATGATGATTGTTATGATCCCGTTGATTCTTTTCAAATATCCCTTTTTGATGATGCTTGCTATGCTTGTGGCCAAGATGCCAATATGAATTATGCTTATGGAGATGAACTTGCCATAGTTCCTTATGTTAAACATGAAATTGTTGCTATTGCACCCACACATGATAGTCCTATTATCTTTTTGAATTCTCCCGACTACACTATATCGGAGAAGTTTGCCCTTATTAAGGATTATATTGATGGGTTGCCTTTTATCGTTGCACATGATAATTTTGATGAATATAATATGCATGTGCTTGCTGCTCCTACTTGCAATTATTATGAGAGAGGAATTATATCTCCACCTCTCAATGTTTCCCACACGATAAAATTGCAAGAAACTGTTTATACTATGCATTGGCCTTTACTATGTGTGCATGAATTGTTCTTTTATGACATGCCGATGCATAGGAAGAGAGTTAGACTTTGTTGTTGCATGATATATGTTACTTTGTGCTCACTACTAAATCACAAATCATTGTTAATTAAAATTGGCTTTGATATACCTTGGGATCCGGGTGGATCCATTACTTGAGCGCTATATGCCTAGTTTAATGGATTTAAAGAAAGCGCTGTCAGGGAGACAACCCGGAAGTTTTATAGAGTCATTTATTTCTGTTGTGTGCTTTTATAAAGTTTAAAAATAAAAATAATGTGCCGAGGTTTGCCTTTAGGATGTTTTAGACTACTTGTTGGTTTGTGCGGTGCAGGACATAAACTTTGGCTGTAGTGCGCGATTTTACATTTTTTACTGGAACGTCAAATGGTTCTGAAACTTTTTGCACTGTCTTTCTATACAAATTTTTTATTTTTCTTAATTTTGACAGAATTTTTGGAGTACCATATGTATGGTTAATGTTCAGATTACTACAGACTGTCCTGTTTAAGACAGATTCTCTTTTTGATGCTTAGTTTGCTTGTTTTGATGAAACTATCGATTTATATCAGTGGATTAAGCCATGGAAAAGTTATATTACAGTAGCTACAATGCAAAAAAAATATGAATTGGTTTGCAACAGTACTTAGAGTAGTAATTTGCTTTATTATACTAACGGATCTTACCGAGTTTTCTGTTGAGTTTTGTGTGGATGAAGTGTTCGAAGATCAAGGAGGTCTCGATGTGAGGAGAAGGAGGAGAGGCAAGAGCTCAAGCTTGGGTATGCCCAAGGCACCCCAAGTAAATATTCAAGGAGACTCAAGCGTCTAATCTTGGGGATGCCCCGGAAGGCATCCCATCTTTCTTCAACAAGTATCGGTATGTTTTCGGATTCGTTTCGTTCATGCGATATGTGCAAATCTTGGAGCGTCTTTTGCATTTAGTTTTCACTTTTGTTTTATGCACCATGCTAGTATGAGATAGTCCATGGTTGATTTATAGAATGCTCATTGCACTTCACTTATATTTTTTGAGTATGGTTTTATAGAATGCTTCATGTGCTTCACTTATATTTGTTAGAGCGTGGGCATATCTTTTGTAGAAAGAATTAAACTCTCTTGCTTCACTTATATCTATTTAGAGAGTTGACAGGAACTGGTCACTCACATGGTTAGTCATAAAATCCTACATAAAACTTGGAGATCACTGAATATGATATGTTTGATTCCTTGCAATAGTTTTGCGATATAAAGATGGTGATATTAGAGTCATGCTAGTGGGTAGTTGTGGATTGTAGAAATACTTGTGTTGAAGTTTGTGATTCCCGTAGCATGCACGTATGGTGAACCTTTATGTAACGAAGTTGGAGCATGAAGTGTTTATTAATTGTCTTCCTTATGGGTGGTGGTCGGGGACGAGCGATGGTGTTTTCCTACCAATCTATCCCCCTAGGAGCATGCGCATAGTACTTTGTTTCAATGACTAATAGATTTTTGCAATAAGTATGTGAGTTATTTATGACTAATGTTGAGTCCATGGATTATACGCACTCTCACCCTTCCATCATTGCTAGCCTCTTCGGTACCGTGCATTGCCCTTTCTCACCTTGAGAGTTGGTGCAAACTTCACCGGTGCATCTAAACCCCGTGATACGATATGCTCTATCGCACATAAACCTCCTTATATCTTCCTTAAAACAGCCACCATACCTACCTATCATGGCATTTCCATAGCCATTCCGAGATATATTGCCATGCAACTTCCATCATCATCATATACATGACTTGAGCATTTATTATCATATTGCTTTGCATGATCGTAAGATAGCTAGCATGATGTTTTCATGGCTTGTCCGTTTTTTGATGTCATTGCTACGCTAGATCATTGCACATCCCGGTACACCGCCGGAGGCATTCATATAGAGTCATATCTTTGTTCTAGCATCGAGTTGTAATATTGAGTTGTAAGTAAATAAAAGTGTGATGATCATCATTATTAGAGCATTGTCCCAGTGAGGAAAGGATGATGGAGACTATGATTCCCCCACAAGTCGGGATGAGACTCCAGACGAAAAAAGAAAAAAAAGAAGAAGAAAAAAACGAGAAAGGCCAAAAAAAGAGAGAAGGCCCAAAAAATGAGAGAAAAAGAGAGAAGGAACAATGTTACTATCCTTTTACCCCTCTTGTGCTTCAGAGTAGCACCATGTTCTTCATATAGAGAGTCTCTTGAGTTATCACTTTCATATACTAGTGGGAATTTTCATTATAGAACTTGGCTTGTATATTCCGATGATGGGCTTCCTCAAATGCCTGAGGTATTCATGAGCAAGCAAGTTGGATGCACACCCACTTAGTTTCCAGTTTGAGCTTTCATACACTTATAGCTCTTAGTGCATCTGTTGCATGGCAATCCCTACTTCTCACATTGACATCAATTGATGGGCATCTCTATAGCCCGTTGATTAGCCGCGCCGATGTGAGACTTTCTTCTTTTTGCCTTCTCCACACAACCTCCACCATCATATTATGTTCCACCTATAGTGCTATGTCCATGGCTCACGCTCATGTATTGCGTGAAAGTTGAAAAGGTTTGAGAACGTCAAAAGTATGAAAGAATTGCTTAGCTTGTCATCGGGGTTGTGCATGATTTGAATGCTTTGTGTGGTGAAGATGGAGCATAGCCAGACTATATGATTTTGTAGGGATAACTTTCTTTGGCCATGTTATTTTGAAAAGACATGATTGGTTTATTAGTATGCTTGAAGTATTATTGTCTTAATGTCAAATGATAGACTATTGCTTTGAATCACTCGTGTCTTAATATTCATGTCATGATTAGATTACATGATCAAGATTATGCTAGGTAGTATTCCACATAAAAAATTATCTTTTTTATCATTTAGCTACTTGAGGACGAGCAGGAATTAAGCTTGGGGATGCTGATATGTCTCCGTCGTATCTATAATTTTTTATTGTTCCATGCCAATATTCTACAACTTTCATATACTTTTGGCAATTTTTTATACTATTTGGGACTAACATATTGATCTAGTGCCCAGTGTCAGTTCCTCTTTGTTGCATGTTTTTTGTTTCGCAGAAAATCCATATCAAACGGAGTCCAAACGGAATAAAAACTGACGGAGATTTTTCTGGAATATATCTGATTTTTGGGAAGTGGAATCATCGCGAGACGATGCCCGAGGGGGCCACGAGGCAGGGGGCCGTGCCCAGGGGGCAGGCGCGCCCCTGACCCTCGTGGACACCCCGTAAGGCGGTTGGAGCCCTTCTTTCGCCGCAAGAAAGCTAATATCCGGATAAAATCGTGTTCAAATTTTAATCCAATCGGAGTTACGGATCTCCGGTTATAAAAGAGACGGTGAAAGGGCAGAATCCAGAACGCAGAAACAGAGAGAGACAGAGAGACAGATCCAATCTCGAAGGGGCTCTCGCCCCTCCCACGCCATGGAGACCAAGGACCAGATGGAGAACCGTTCTCCCACCTAGGGAGAAGGCCAAGGAAGAAGGAGAAGGAGGGGGGCTCTCTCCCCCTCGCTTCCGGTGGCGTCGGAACGCCGCCGGGGCCATCATCATCACCACGATCTACACCAACACCTCTGTCATCTTCACCAACATCTCCATCACCTTCCCCATCTATCTACAGCGATCCACTCTCCCGCAACCCGCTGTACCCTCTACTTGAACATGGTGCTTTATGCTTCATATTATTAACCAATGATGTGTTGCCATCCTATGATGTCTGAGTAGATTTTCGTTGTCCTATCGGTAATTGGTGAATTGCTATGATTGGTTTAATTTGCTTGTGGTTATGTTGCTGCCCTTTGGTGCCCATCATATGAGCGCGCGCGTGGATCACACCGTAGGGTTAGTTGTATGTTGATAGGACTATGTATTGGAGAGCAAGAGTGACAGAAGCTTCAACACCTACTTTATATTTACGTGTTGTCGGTCTAGTAAAGTAGTCAATTTCTTAGGGACAATTTCGCAACTCCTACCACCACTTTTCCACACTCGCTATACTAACTTTATTGCTTCTTTATCTAAACAGCCCCTAGTTTATATTTACGTGCTCTTTATATTCCTGCAAACCTATCCAACAACACCTACAAAGTACTTCTAGTTTCATACTTGTTCTAGGTAAAGCGAACGTCAAGCGTGCGTAGAGTTGTATCGGTGGTCGATAGAACTTGAGGTAATATTTGTTCTACCTTTAGCTCCTCATTGGGTTCGACACTCTTACTTATCGAAAGAGGCTACAATTGATCCCCAATACTTGTGGGTTATCAATGAGCTCCCCGCGGACCAGTTGCCAAAGGAGGCGCGGCGGCGACGGGCGCGCTCGAGTTCGAACTCCTCGAGCTCGCGCCGGTTGAATGCCGGCGGCGGCCGGGCACCGTGGTTGAGCCACCGACGCGCCCCCCGCTTGCGCGCGGCGTCAGATCTGGCGCGGCGGCGGCGCTCCGCCTTATCCCCCGAGTCGGCCATGGCGGTTCAAGGCTCGTCGGCAGCGACAAATCGAGCGGCACTGTGGGGAATTGGAGGGGAACGTAGCTGCGGGGGATAGGGTTTCGACCCGCATCTGCCCCGCAAACCCGCAGTTATAGTGGCTCGGGGGTTGTGTTTGCGGGCTGCGGCAAAAATATTTATGGGCCGGACACCGATGCGGGCTCTGGTCTGGCCAGATAAATAAGCCAAGCCCATATAATCGCCGGAATTATGCGGGTTTGCGTCGGATGCGAGGTCTGCTAGATTGCTCTTATACTGTTCGGTTGGGTTGTCCGTCGGGACCTACAGGGGAAAGTGATGGCTCCAGTTGCAGGGGAAAGTGGTGGCTCTCGTTGTAGAGGCTCTGACCACCAGTGGACTTCCATGTGAACATCATTATTTGCAGGCTGGACCCATGTCACCCACCGGGATGTAGAAATAAGATGCCCCCGCGCTATTTCTTCTGTTCTAGTATTAGTTTATTCATATGGTTGGTGTGGGTTGGCATCATTGCTAGCAAAATCGTAGTCTCCGGGTTTTGAACCGGCAATGGCTCTGATGAGTTGCTGAACTATTTTCTGTATCCACGAAACTCCATGAAGGCAGAGGGGAGGGGAGGGAAGAAACAGTGTCAATTATGATCTGATCAATCTTGAGGGAATTCCGGCGCAGCGATGATCGAATTAACTGCGGTTGCTACGGTGGCGGCGAAGATCACGCCTAAGCTCGCCGGTTTCTTTCTGAGAAGACGGAGGCTGCTGGCGGAACTGGAGCATGACATCGAACACATCCAAAGGGAGTGTTCGATCATTGCTGCCGCCATCACAGATGATCGTAATCATCAGCATGCGAGCGACGCCGCCGTGGCACATCAGGAATGGATCAAGATCGTGCGTGACTTGGCGTACGACATTGATGACTGCATCGACCGCTTCATACACCGCGTCTCGACGGCGACCGTCGCGGACGCGGGGTGGATCCGTCGGAAAGCTCACCGGGTGAAGACAGTGCGGGCCCGTGGCAAGTTTGCCGCGGCAATCGCTCGTCTCAGGAAGCGGTCTGACGAGGCATCGGAGCTGAGAAAGAAGTACACCGATCTAGCGTATGGAGATGGCCGGGCCACCGCCGTCTTTGAGTCACGGGCACCTGAGGCCAAGCCGGAACCGGAGCCGGAGACGTACACAGATAGCCCCGTCGGCATGGAAGCGCCCGAGGAGGAGCTCATGGAGCTGATAAGGGGAACTTCGACGCAAGGTGAAGAACCCAAGGAGAAGCTCAAGGTGATTTCCATCGTGGGATTCGGTGGTATCGGCAAGTCTCAACTTGCCAAGCGTGTGTACGACACACTTGACGACGAGGGGCAATACCAAGCACGGGCTTGGGTTCGAGCTGCAGAGAAAGGCCCAGAAGATCTTCTCCAAGCAATATTGCAGGAACTTGGGACGCATACCACCACCATTAGCGCAAGCTCCAGCAACAGCAAGCTCTGTGCAACCATACAAAAGCGCCTTGGGACACAGAGGTATAGGAAATTTCCTACCTAATTATGCTTCCATTGGATTTCTCGACTCGTGTTTCTCTCTAATTCCACTGCCCACCACACTACAATATCATCGATATAGCTATATAAACTGCATCTTTATTTTAGCACAATTTTATGCAATTCGCGTCCATTGGCACATTTTTGGAGGATGGAATTATTTTGTTAATCTCATTGTCGCACCATGTGATACAACCTCAAAAGTTATTAATTTCTCAACTGTGTATTCTGCATGTTGAGATACTCTTCACAACAAGCAAAAGTTCTCAACATCAACACTAACATCTTTGAAATGTAGTAATATGAGCTAGAGTTGATTACACATAATGTACCACGAGTATCTTCTTACTGATCTATCCATACAATGTATGGCTGGAAGTTCAACAGTAACCCAATTACCCAACTTGTACAAATATTAGACACAAACTCTGCAAATCGTTTTTGGAAGATGAGTCGTACGGAGCATACAAGATCTGTGGCAGAAATGTTGGAGCAGAGTACAGGAGAACAAGCTGAAGAACTCAGACGCTCTAAGCAAAAGCGCCGCCGAGCTGCACGATTCAGTGGCCCAAAGTGGACTGCTTGATCTGATGGTTGGCTCTGTATCGTCTAGCGCAAGTCGGTGCGTCGTCGACAGCTGTCCCGGCCCTTGAGCGAGAGTTGTTTGCTTTGCCGTTGTTTTTTGCCATTGGAAAAGTTTGTGACCTGTAACTCTGCTCTTCACCTCTTCCCCTGAAACTCTGAATCTGGTGCCCTCTTTCTTCTGTGAATTCTACTCTCTGTCTCTTCATCTCTGTATCCTGTGAACAGAGAAATACCAATCAGTTGGGCGCGTATGCTGGATCATAACACATGGCGAATGTTAAACAACATAAAAGTAAAAATAAAATTAGAAGAATCTAAATTTGCACATATTAGTATATCTTTTGTTTGTAGGCACAAAGGAGATTTTTTGCGTACTCGATAAAAGAACAAACTTGAGTGTTCTAAAGAAGGATTTTTTTAGCAATATTACTTCTGTTTCCTTGTGCTATCCGATAGTTGCTTTGCCTGAAGATTCTAACTCGTTTCTATCACTTACAGGTTCTTCATTGTAATCGATGACATGCGGGAAGACTTTTGGGTCGATATAAAAGATGCTTTCCCTGTTATTCCTGGGGTCGACAGTAGAGTGCTCGTCACGACGGCCAGGCAGACCATAGCAATGAAAAGCAGCAGTCGTGATGGTCATGTGTACGTAATGAGAACTCTTGCCGACGATCATTCAAGACAACTGTTCTGTGAGGAAGCTTCCTTGGTGTATCCACCATCAGTCGGTGATACGAAGCTGAGTTCAGAGGTAATAAAGAGGTGTGATGGTCTGCCCCTTGCTCTTGTTACCACAGGACGGCTGTTGCACGGTGAATCCAGACAGGAACAATGGGCAGATCTGGGAGGAAACCTTGGCGAACATCTGGAGAACAATAAGAAGTTAGCAAGTATGAATAGTGTGCTCATCCGTAGCTACAGCGGCCTAAGTAAGCAACATATCAAGACATGCTTGTTATATCTTGGTATTTACCCAAGTGGCCGCCCGATCAGGAGAGGAAGCCTGATAAGGCGATGGTCTGCTGAAGGTTTCATCAAAGCAGAGCATAAACGCAGTGCCCGGGAGGTCGCTGTTGCCAATTTTAGTGAGCTGGTCGACTGGAGCATCATCCAGCCAATTGATGCCAGCGGCAGCGGCAGAGCCGAGGTGAAGGCATGCCAAACTCACGGCATAATGCTCGAGTTCCTCCTGCACAAGTCCATGTGTGAGAATTTTGTTACCTTGTTGTACGATGATGTTCCCCCACCCAGTAAAGTTCGTTGGCTCTCTCTGCATAATGGAAGTGCTGCAAGCTCCAGAATTAATCCAAATGATGTACCCTTTCTTCGTTCTCTGACAATCTTTGGCAAAGCCCACAAATCTGTCTTGAATTTTTCCAAGTATAAACTGATGAGAGTTTTGGATTTAGAAGAGTGCCATGAACACATGGAGGACAAGCATCTCAAGGGGATATGCAGCAATCTGGTGCTACTCAGGTACCTAAGCCTCCGGGGCGCTTCTAAAATTACAGTTCTCCCCAAAGAGGTCAAGAAGCTTCAACTTTTGGAGACACTTGATGTAAGAGGAACAAATATAGATATTCTCCCCACACAAGTCATGCAACTACAAAGTTTACTTCATCTGTTTGGAAAGTTCAAGCTCCCACAAGATGTAGGAGGCCGGAAAATCCGTAAGCTACAGGCTTGGTTGCAAGAGGAAGAGAACAGTAAACTGCAAACTGTAGCAGGATTTGTTGTGGATGACAAGAGCCAGGGATTTGCACAGCTGATGGGTGAAATGAAGAAACTGACGAAGGTGAAAATATGGTGGGAGTCTACCACCGATGCCAGCAGCTACTTAAGTCATCTCTCAGAGGCCATCAAGGAGTTCATCGACAGAGGCACCGATCAGAACAAAGCTCGTTCACTCTCAATGAACATGAACGGTGCATGGTCTCAAGACTTGCTGAATTTCTCCCTGGAAAATGACTCATCCTGCTATGTTAGCTCGCTCAAACTGCAAGGAAACAACATATCCAACCTGCCTCCCTTTGTTAGCATGCTAGGTGGACTCACTAAGCTTTGTCTTTCATTCTCTCATCTTCAGCTGAGCAGTGGCATTCTTGAAGCCCTGAACAGCGTGAGCGGCCTGAAGTACCTCAAGCTGAATGCAACTCGACTGGACAATCTCGTCATCAAAGAGGATGCACTCGGAAGCCTGAAACGCCTATGCATCGTGGTAGAAGTCATGACTGGGCTGGTAATCGAAGAAGGTGCTCTGCCAGACCTTGAGTCCCTCCAGCTTATATGCAAGGATCTGGATGGCTTTAGCAGCACAAGGATCCAGTCCCTGCCACGTCTTAAGGAGGTCGCCCTTCATGATGGTGTGAGCGAAGGAACAAAAGAGGAATGGAAAGGAGCAACAAAGAACCACTCCAGGCATCCCAAGCTCTTGTTTGTCACGAAACAAATGGTTGATGACCATTTTAAACCGATGGGAACTGAGGCTGCTCCGGAAATTAGCCCTGAAGCGACAGCTGTTGACGCGATGGTTGTGGGAAGTGAGCCTGTAGAGAATTCTGAGAGCTCTGGGGCACCACCTACTGATACCGCATTATTGGTTACAACGCAGCCCACCACTATTTCTACTCAAGAATCTGGTAATAACTAATAAGTGACGTACCTCTTATTTAGCTTAATTACTGTGGTTAATTCCTTCGTTGTGTTGAGTTGTACATACTCTCTCTTCATGCATGTATGTGCCATTTTTTATGTGCAGTACAAGTTGTTACTTCTGAGATGGTTGATGCCCAGGACCTGATGGGAACTGAGTCTGCAATGGAAACTAGTCCTGTGGCAACAAGTACTGATACGACCAAAAAGATTGATGTGGAAAGTGAGCATGCGTTGAATTCTGAGAGCCTAGTAGCACCACCTACTGATATGATGTTATCAATGACAACGCCATCCGATGCCATTTCTACTGGAGAGTCTGGTAATTAAGTCATGTACATCTTATTTTGCTTACTTATACTTCTGTTAATTATTGGTGTCGTTGTATTGAGTTATATATACTCCCACTTCATGCACACATGTTACATTTTTCATTGTGCAGTACAACTTAACGGTGGTTGCCAACATAATGACGAGGGGAAAGATCTGGATAACATTGAGGACCCAAAAGATTTTGCTACAGAAAATGGTCTGAGCACTCAGTTGATAAATCACATGAGCAAGGAATGTTATAAAGTGGAGATGGAAGGAGTGGCATGTTTAGAGGATCTGCATATGAAAGATGGCATCCAGGTAATTTACACATAACACTTGCTTTAAATTCTTCCAATTCTTCTCTTGGTGAAGTACACCCTCTATCCAGATATATAGGGCCTATTTCGTATTTCAAGATTAACTCTCTGACAATCGATAAGATCAATAATATATGAAATGTATGCTACAAAAATTATACCATTGGAAATTCTATTCAAATATGTGTTTTTTATAGCTAGCAAGGAGAAGTCTGACAGTGATTAGAGATATTCAGGTTGTTCCTTTTTCCTTTTATGATTTATGTAGTTGGACTTGTGAAGTTCACTGGAGATGTTAAAAATTTGATGATTGTTAGAGGAGTTCTTTTCGTTTCTACCTATGTTTCCTACTACTACTATGGTTTTCAATTGTCAAATTGATCATTGCTTATGTTGGGTTTAGTCCCACATCTGTTGTGGGAGTAGACATAACACGATTTATAAGGAAGGGGGTGTCCCCTCCTAACAGGCTAGTCTTTTGGAGGGAGAGGGGCCAAGGTCTCTCATAAGTCGGTGTGCTCTCTGGTTGGGCCTGGTTGACGCATGTGAGTTGGAACGCTGGTGGTAGCGGGCCCGGGATTGCGTAAAAAGTGATATCAGAGCCCAGGTGCCCGGAATAAATATCGGTGAACTCACGGGTGGTCGGTCATGGTTGGCGGGCTGGAAACGCTAGTGTTAGCGGGCCCATGTGTGACCGATGTGTGAGTGGCAGATTGTTGGGTTTAGTCCCACATCTGTTATGGGAGGAGACATAACACGATTTATAAGGATGGGGGTGTCCCCTCCTAACAGGCTAGTCTTTTGGGGGAAGAGGGCCCAAGGTCTCTCATAAGTCGGTGTTGCTCTCCGGTTGGGCCTGGTTGACGCATGTGGGTCTGGTGATAGCGGGCCCGGGATTGCGTAAAAAGATTTGTTAGAGTTGTGTCAAATATAGTGTACAAGGTAGGTTACAGTTGGACCTGTAGTTGTATTGTGTTTAGATAGGATATGGAGTCGTGTCCTAGTAGGACACTTGTATCCTAGGCCTCTCATATATAGCGGGGGTAGACACACGATGTAACCTATGTCAACATAATAGCACAGGAACGCAGGGGAATCCGACGGCATGTGCCAGCGTCCAGGGCGACCGGATGCGGTATTGTAGTGGTGTCATGGGGAGGAGCGCCCATAGTCAGGCCCCGGGGATGTAGTCATAATGATGAACCTCGTTAACAAATCTCGATGTCGTGCTCATGTGATTGCTTGGTCCTCATCAATCTAGCAATCATGGAATCTATATTCTGTTTACTGAATCATCGGCTAGGTCGGAAGAATCGGTGTGGGACACAATCGCGTGGACGTCGAGTTGAGTGCTCGGAATCGGCGAGATTGGTACGTGGCCCACGGCAACGCGGATAGGCCCAAGCGGCGGAAGACGTGCGCAGGGGGCAGCTGAGCGTGAACTCGATCGGTCGTGGGACGTGCAGATTTTAGCGATACGTGGTGCAATCGGAAACAGCAAGGAAACGCACGTGTGTACGTGAGATTTGTTTTGAGAAAAAAAAAAAGAACCGAGTCCCCGATGACACGAAGAGGCAGCGGCAGATCGAGTCGAAAATAAACATATCCATCGTTTGTGTGCATCGATCGGAAAGCAGAGGCAGGACAAAGCAATTGGCTAGCATCAGAAGTTGAAGCCAAGGAGACAAGTTCACGTGAAGCAAAGGCTAGTAGTACATGGATTAATCAGGTTCTATATGCGTACGCCAGTACTTGGGCATCGCGTGGGAAGCTTGGTTATTTTTTCACAGAGTCAGCCGTACAAAGAACTATGGCGTCAATGGATACCAGGTTTAAGCCGGAGAAGTTTAATGAAACTGAAAACCTTGGGTTATGGCAGATATGGATGAAAAATTTGTTGGTGCAACAAGGATGCTTGAAGGCGCTGCGGAAAGTCATGTCAGCTGTGATGGAATTATCATGTGATGGATGGAAATTCGTGGAAGAAAATTTGGGAGCCTTGAGCGTGTCATACAGTCGGATAAGTTTGGCTGGGTCAGACTAGACAGTCTGACGGATCGACGTAAGTCGGTTGGTACAGAAGACCGTGGTGAGATCGGCGACGATGACGTAGGAGCGTGATGCTGATGGTGACCGACTTCTGGGCGTGGAAACACGTGGCACAGGCCCGAGTGCTTGTGTGGCTTCGACAAGACTATGGCGCGGGGTTGATTCAAGATGGTGCACATGAGAGCTTGAAGTCGACGGGGCGCGAGGGTGGACTGATCATCCACCATGGAGTCATGTTGAAGGTGGAGTTGGATTGAGGGGCCACAGTGTAAAGATCCAGAGGATCGAACCCTATTTCAGCTACGGAAAAGCGAGGGACACGTAATTTGGACTGGAGCCCAGTGGTCTGATGGAAGCGTGAAACTCGTATCGGTCGGTGATGATTGGTGGTACTCTGCAGTGGGGGTTGAGTGGTATGGTTTCGCGACCCTTGAGACCCGACCAGGACAGCGGAGGCTCGACGCGGTAATAGCGGCGAGGCGTGCGGTACGCACGGGGCATGGAGACGGGCCAGGGCTCTGATGGTCATACATGTGGTTAGAAAACTGTGAATTTGACTCGGGATGACTACAAGCAACGGTGAAATTCCTTCAAGTCTCAGACAGGCGGTCAAGAAAGGAGCGGTGATGTTGAGTTCAGGTAACTCTTTTGTGTGACACCCAATATGTGAGTTGTTCACTTTCACGCAGGTCTGATCAGTGTGTGATGGCGTTGGATGGATACTCTGAAAGTTGGGAGCGCAAACTAGAGAAATGTGGAACTAAATTTGGCTCGAGCGTTGACTGTGGTCAAGAAAAGAAGAGACTACAAGTTGCAGGTGGAGTCATATGGAGTTTTTGGAGTAGCAGCGATATTCGTGGGATAAGCTCAAGTCCAATGTACATGGAAGTTTGACGCATTGACGAATTCAAGGTGGTGGAGAATATTCGCCAAGTTGGAGTTTGTTAGAGTTGTGTCGAATATAGTGTACAAGGTAGGTTACAGTTGGACATTTAGTTGTACTGTGTTTAGATAGGATATGGAGTCGTGTCCTAGTAGGACACTTATATCCTAGGCCTCTTATATATAGCGGGGGTAGACACATGATGTAACATATGCCAGCATAATAGCAAAGGAACGCAGGGGAATCCGGCGGCATATGCCGGCGTCCAGGACGACCGGGTGCGGTATTGTAGCGGTGTCATGGGAGGAGCGCCCATAATCAGGCCCCGGGGATGTAGCCATGATGATGAACCTCGTTAACAAATTTTGATGTCATGTACGTGTAATTGCTTGGTTCTCGATGATCGACGGTGGCCTCGGATTTATTCTAACAGCTTAGACTGCTTTGCAGAAACAAGGCCTAAAAAATAAACAGCGCCTGCGTGCAAGGTTGTTATCGCTGGTGAAAATTGGTGTCTTTCGTCACACAAGTCGAAAGGGGCGGTTGGTGCATCGGCTGGATTAATCTTGCTTGGGACAGGGCTGGGATGTGTTTCGAGTACCAGGTTGGCGTTTTAAATAGCTGTAGCTTCTGTTGCTTCGATAGCTAGGCTGTCTTGTTGAACCTTTGGACATTGTGTTATCAATTTTCTGATGCGCTAATGATGGATTCTCAGGTGCTGGGTGTGCCAGACAACTACGGATCTGGGGACTAGTCTCCTGAAGATTATGAAGTGCTTCTGATAAGTTTGTCCTTGAATGCACATGAGTTTGTTTTTATGAATTCAGATTTGGTGGCTTTCTGCTGTCCTGCGACAGAGTCCATCATGTATGTTGTTGGAGATACATATATTTGGTCCCGTTCAAGTTTGGCGTCTACTACACTAAACTTAATCATCGTCCTTCACACCGCCACAAGATCAGCTTCCTTTTTTATAATTTATCCCACATGTCAGTATCCGATTGTTAGCATGAACAGTATCATAACTTACAAGCCTATTATCCTTGTTTCGTTTCTGGTGGTTCTGCATTGAATCATTGGTTTCATGAATGTAATCAGGAAAGTACCCTTTTCTTCACAAAAGAATAACTTGATGATGTTTGCGTTCAATTTATGCGTGCTAATCTTAGCAAGAAAATAATAATAATAGAATGTTGCATTTTACTCCTAATACTTCAATTGGTATATAAATGGGGATAGAATGTTGAATTTGGGATGTGGGTTTCCTCCCCCGTTCGCTAACTCATGGTGGTAAAGAACTTGTTTAGAAGTGAAAATATAAAGCTACAAGATGTTCAGTACAAAGCAGTGGTTATCCCCCAATCTCCTCCCATGAATTTGATTTGCTGCTCGGGGGTCATGAACAACAGGAGGACGATGGAGGGAGGTGCTGCCCCTCAAGCGGTGTTAATGGCGGCTGCTACCCTATATTTTTATATGCGACTATACGGATAAAACACATTTGCCACCCCAATCCATCCTCGCCGGTCCGATTCAGAAAGCATGAGAAAGAAACCCTAGCTGGATTCAGGGAATACTTACAAATCAAGCCGCCATGACCCCGAGCTCTGCCCTCTGAAATAGGACGATGACGCCGGGGTGGAGGGCAGCCTCCCGTCGGCAGAATGATCCGCCTGTCCCGCCGGCACCACTTTGGCGGCGGCCTCTGCTCTGCTTCGCTCTCGCTCCCCTGCTCCTCTGCTCTGTTCCGCCACCCTGCCAGGGCATGTTGGCACCAATCGCCGCGCAGATCGGACGGCCACCAAACTTGGACTGGATTTTTACATATTTTTCCAGGTGACTCTGCTCAAGTAAATCCACTTTCCCCCTTTTCTGGTTTTTTGCTTTTATTTTTTTATTATGTGACTTTCCTACAAGTAAAAATAAAAATCTATGTGACTTTCAGAAAAGTGTAAACAGCTTTCAAACAAATTCTAGATAAAAAGTAAATCATATGCCACCTTGCACGTAGTTGTGTCACTCGCTTTCGTGGCATAACGCCGTCGGCGGTTGCAGCCTTGCGGTCGTGGTTCTAGCATAACGCTATCAATATTGTCGATTGTAGCATGGCGCATCACACGTCGGCTCGCAGCATCGCTCCCCGCCACCGCCAGTGGCATCAGCGCACCTCGTCGTTCCCGCTTTCAACGTTACTGGTATGCACGAGAAGCAGAGATTGGTCTCTCATGGCGAGGAGCAAGGGTGGAGGAGAAAGAAGAAAAGGAGGGGCGAGCTTGCATGATCAGCTATTTTACTTAGTATACATTGTTCTTCAAAGGACAAGACGAAAAAAAAACAAGTATTTAAAATGGAGCGAGTACCCTCCAATGCATGATCAGTTCTACTATGCGGCTTGCCTGCGGAGTACAGTATCAGAACTTCACAAAGTGGTTGGAAAGGAAGAATTTCAGAAGTGTATATATGTATGTAGTTGAGCTTCCTGTGCAGTATCAGTACAGTGCAGTGCTGCTGAAGCTGAGGATCAGTCGTGCTTCCTGTGCTCTGTTTCTTAAAGCTCGGTTAAGTGCTGCACACCGATGGCCTATATATGTATGTAGTTGAGCTGCTGCTGCTGCTTTTAATTCATCCTGGCTGTCTCTTTTGCCCAGGGCCTGGATTGCAAACTCGATGCTCCAACGAGTTCATCTTTGTCAGGACCTCGACTCGACGAAGTTATCAGCGAGCCGTGAAGGCACTGGCTGGACAAAGATGGACCAGAGCTGACACATACACATAGTAGATACATACTGCAACTGTGTTTGCCTGTAGCTAGCGTCCTCTGCTTTGCTATGTTTTCTGAACTCCGAGTAAATACTTGCCTGTCACTTCCTCTGCTTTTGCTCAACTCTGAATATTTAGCTGTAGCTTCAGGTTTCAGGTTCAGGTCGACTCGACTTGGGGACAGACAGACAATCTTCATCCTTCCGAGCACATGGCGGACGGGAATGTTCCCTTCTCCTCACGCTAATGGCGGCTGCTACCCAACACTGACAGATCAATCAGCGAAGAACCCCACTCGAGCTCTGTGACAGGATGGTGCCGTTGGCCAAACCGTTTGCTCACCGCTTCTTCTCCGGCACTTCTTTCTCTCTCAACTCCTCTGCACCAGAGTCCTGAGAGACGCCCGCGTGTCAGCGGCAGCTGTGCTCGTACGAATCGCGGCAAGAATCCGACTGCCGCAGAAACTCGGTTGCTGCTTTGCTATGGCTCTTCTATTTTCAGGGAATCAACGGAAACTTGCAGTACCATATAATCACCAAAGCACTCATGACACTATATCGTTTCGTGTTTCATCAGCCAAACACAAATTAAGATTAAATTTTGTTTTACTTGATGTTCCATTAAGAAAGCACCCATGACAGTATATAGTTACCAAAGCATTCATGACATGGTGGGCATCAGATTAAATTTTGATTTACTTAATGTTCCTGCAATTAAATTTAAGCTGGGTGCTTTGCAATAAAATTGTTGTTCATGCCCGACGTTCATCAACCAAGATGTGTAAACCTTGCGTGGTGTGGTGTGTGTGTGAGAGAGATTGATGAACCATATATAAACTGAGCTTGATTTGTGTGTGTTTGATGAAACAAGAAATGTTAAATTGTCTTGATTGCTTTGTTGAATATATGGTTATTTGCGATGGTACCGAAGAGTTTGAGTGGATAATCTTGTGGAATTCCTATCATAGCAATGCTGATATATTCTTCTTCATGATGCTGGCGTCCTGTCATTCAGACGATGAACTGTAAGTTAAGTCACTTCTGGACAGCAAGTTCAGTATTGTTCTCCTTCCTGTTGAGAGAAGAAATAGTTCGAAAACCAGCATATTCAGCTTGGCTTATCATACATTCTCCCTGGGCCTCCTCTTTTCGTCTGAATTTTCTGCCAAAAAAAAAAGAATCATTCATTGGAAGATTGTTCAGATTTGCTTCAGACCCTTTCTTTAGGCAGACAGCGTGTCAGTTTTTAAAAAGATGTTTCGTATTTGGCTACCGCGTCTTGCTCAAAAGATTGTTTGGTCTGCATGCTAGAGGCAGAAGATTGATCGTTTTTCTGCACTTCCTTCGGTTGAAGATTGTTCAGACTCTCAAGAAAGCAAATAGTTTTTTTTTGCGGGAAGCAAATAGTTCATCTCTGAGTAAAAATACCCTCACCAAACTACTACCTGAATACCAGCGTATACACCACTGCTTGTTGTGCAACAAGACATAAAGGAAAAGCTAACCCCCTGCTGCCACCTTGCTTATGGGGGAGCGGTATATCTTAACTGTGGTTTGTGTTACAAGGAGTTGGAAAGTGTTAGAACGAAGAGAGAGGATTGTTGGGATAGTTGATGTATTGCTTGAGCCTCGAGGGCGAGTATATATTGAGTACAAGACTTGGAAGGCAAAACACCTCCAAGAGATAAGATGAAAATAACTCTATCTAATCCCGGACAATCTCTACTACCAAATATATCTCTACCCTTTGTGCCGATGTCGAGGTTGCCTAGAGCGTAGGTTGGTGTAGCCGGGGTCGAGGTAGCCGTGGGGAAAACGTCGTGGTCGATGTCGAGTCGGGGTAGCCGGTGTCGAGGGGGTCGCCGTGGAGCCGCAGGCGCAAGGAGGCGCCGAGTTAGTCATGGGCGCAGTGGTGTCGAGGTAGTCGTGCGCCCGAAGGAGGATGGTGTTGACGAGGCGTCGCACAGGGCGTACCAAACCCAGGGACACGTCGAAGACGAAGGCACACGTCGGTGTTGCAAGCACCGGGCATGCGAAGACGGTCGAAGACGAAGTTGACGAAGCACCACACCAGGCTTGACAGGCCCAGGGACACGTCGTGGACGAAGGCACGCATCGGTGTTGCCAGCACCGGGTGTCGGTGTCAAAACCGGCAGATCTCGGGTAGGGGGGCCCAAGCTATGAGTCTAAAGATCAATGGTAACAAGGGACAATGAGGACACAATGTTTACCCAGGTTCGGGCGCTCTTAAAGGAGGTAAAACCCTACGTCCTGCTTGATTGTATTCAATGAGTATAGGGGTTACAAGAGTTGATCTACTTCGAGATCGTAATGGCTAAACCCTAGCTGTCTAGCATATGAGAATTCTGATGGCCTCTACGGACTAAACCCTCCGGTTTATATATACACCAGAGGGACCTAGGGTTGTACAGAGTCAGTTTGCAGAGGAAGGAAACAACAGACCCGGACACAAAACTTGCCATCCACGCATATAGGAGTCCTACCCGAACACGGGGGACATCCTTCGGTTTTATCTTCACGGCCCACTACTCTGGCCCATATCGAATAGGCTGGGCACCCGAGGACTCCCAAATCCACAAACTCCCTCAGTAGCCCCCGAACTTGTTGGGGAACGCGGTATTTCAAAAAATTTACCTACGATCACGCAAGATCTGTCTAGGAGATGCATAGCAACGAGCGGGGAGAGTGTGTCCATGTACCCTCGTAGACCGAAAGCGGAAGCGTTTAGTAACGCGGTTGATGTAGTCGAACGTCTTCACGATCCGACCGATCCAAGCACCGAACGTACGGCACCTCCGAGTTCTGCACACGTTCAGCTCGATGACGTCCCTCGAACTCTTGATCCAGCAAAGTGTCGAGGGAGAGTTCCGTCAGCACGACGGTGTGGTGACGGTGATGGTGAAGTAATCCGCGCAGGGCTTCGCCTAAGGACTACGTGAATATGACTGGAGGCGTAAACTGTGAAGGGGGGCGCCGCACACGGCTAACAATGTTTGTTGTGTGTTCTAGGCGCCCCCTCCCCACGTATATATAGGTGGGAGGGGGAGGGGAGCAGCAAGGGCGCGCCCAAGTAGGAGGAATCCTACTTGGGGGCCTTGTCCAATTCGGCCTCCCCCCTTCCAAAAGTGTTGGAGGGGGAAGGAAAGAGAGGGGGGAGAGAAGGGAAAGGGGAGGCCGAATCCTCCTCTTTCCTTTCTCTCTTCCCCTCCTTCCTTCTCCTCCTATTTGGCATATATGGGGCGCACCAGCCCACTAGGGGCTGGTCTGTCCAGCCCTTGGCCCAATTAGGCCCATATCTTTGCCGGGGGGTGCCCGGAACCCCTTCCGGTGACCCGATATGCACCCGGTACCCCCAGAACACTTCAGGTGTCCGAATACTATCGTCCTATATATGAATCTTTACCTCTCGACCATTTCGAGACTCCTCGTCATGTCCGTGATCTCATCCGGGACTCCGAACAACATTCGGTCACCAAATCACATAACTCATATAATACAAATCGTCATCGAACATTAAGCATGCGGACCCTACGGGTTCAGGAACTATGTAGACATGACCGAGACACATCTCCGGTCAATAACCAATAGCGGAACCTAGATGCGCGTATTGGCTCCTACATATTCTACGAACATCTTTATCAGTCAAAACCGCATAATAACAGACGTTGTTCCCTTTGTCATCGGTATGTTACTTGCCTGAGATTCGATCGTCGGTATCATCATACCTAGTTCAATCTCGTTATTGGCAAGTCTCTTTAGTCGTTCCATAATGCATCATCCCATAACTAACTCATTAGTCACATTGCTTGCAAGGCTTATAGTGATGATCATTACCGAGTGGGCCCAGAGATACCTCTCCGATACATGGAGTGACAAATCCTAGTCTCGATCTATGCCAACACAACAAACACCATCGGAGACACCTGTAGAGCATCTTTGTAATCACCCAGTTACGTTGTGACGTTTGATAGCACACAAGGTGTTCCTTCGGTATTCGGGAGTTGCATAATCTCATAGTCAGAGGAACATGTACAAGTCACGATGAAAGCATTAGCAATAAAACTATACGATCATTATGCTAAGCTAAACGAATGGGTCTTGTCCATCACATCATTCTCTAATGATGTGATCCCGTTCAGCAAATGACAACACATGTCTATGGTCAGGAAACTTAACCATCTTTGATTAAAGAGCTAGTCTAGTAGAGGCATACTAGGGACACTTTGTTTTGTCTATGTATTCACACATGTATCAAGTTTCCAGTTAATACAATTCTAGCATGAATAATAAACATTTATCATGATATAAGGAAATATAAATAACAAATTTATTATTGCCTCTAGGGCATATTTCCTTCAGTCTCCCACTTGCACTAGAGTCAATAATCTAGTTCACATCGTCATGTGATTTAACACCAATTGTTCACATCTTTATGTGATCAGTTCACATCTCCATGTGACTAATACCCAAAGGGTTTACTAGAGTCAATAATCTAGTTCACATCGCTATGTGATTAACACCCAAAGAGTGATCATGTTTTGCTTTGTGAGAGAAGTTTAGTCAACGGGTCTGCCACATTCAGAGCCGTATGTATTTTGCAAATTTTCTATGTCTAAATGCTCTGCACGGAGCTACTCTAGCTAATCGCTCCCACTTTCAATATGTATCCAGATTGAGACTTAGAGTCATCTGGATCAGTGTCAAAGCTTGCATCGACGTAACCCTTTACGACAAACTTTTTGTCACCTCCATAACCGAGAAACATGTCCTTATTGCTCTAAGGATAATTTTGACCGCTGTCTAGTGATCCACTCCTGGATCACTATTGTACCCTCTTGCCAAACTCATGGTGAGGTACACAATTGGTCTGGTACACAGCATAGCATACTTTATAGAACCTATGACTGAGGCATAGGGAATGACTTTCCATTCTCTTTCTATTTTCTGCCATGGTTGGGTTTTGAGTCTTTACTCAACTTCACACCTTGCAACACAGGCAAGAACTCTTTCTTTGACTGTTCCATTTTTAACTACTTCAAAAACTTGTCAAGGTATGTACTCATTGAAAAAAAATTATCAAGCGTCTTGATCTATCTCTATAGATCTTGATGCTCAATATGTAAGCAGCTTCACCGATGTCTTTCTTTGAAAAACTCCTTTCAAACACTCCTTTATGCTTTCCAAAAAATTCTACATCATTTCTGATCAACAATATGTCATTCACATATACTTAACATAAAGGCTGTAGTGCTCCCACTCACTTTCTTATAAATACAGGCTTCACCGCAAGTCTGTATAAAAACTATATGCTTTGGTCAACTTACCAAAGCGTATATTCCAACTCCGAGATGCTTGCACCAGTCCATAGATGGATTGCTGGAGCTTGCATATTTTGTTAGCGCCTTTAGAATTGACAAAATCTTCTGGTTGTATCATATACAACTCTTCTTTAAGAAATCCATTAAGGAATGCAGTTTTGACATCCATTTTCCAGATTTCATAAAATGTGGCAATTGGTAACATGATTCGGACAAACTTAAGCATCGCTATGAGTGAGAAAATCTTATTGCAGTCAACACCTTGAACTTGTCGAAAACTTTTTGCGACAATTCGAGCTTTGTAGATAGTAACACTACTATCAGCGTCTGTCTTCCTCTTGAAGATCCATTTATTCTCAATGGCTTGCCGATCATCGGGCAAGTCAATCAAAGTCCATACGTTGTTCTCATACATGGATCCTATCTCAGATTTCATGGCCTCAAGCCATTTCGTGGGATCTGGGCTCATCATCGCTTCCTCATAGTTCGTAGGTTCGTCATGGTCTAGTAACATGACTTCCAGAAAGGATTACCGTACCACTCTGGTGCGGACCATACTCTGGTTGACCTACGAGGTTCGGTAGTAACTTGATCTGAAGTTTCATGATCGTCATCATTAGCTTCCTCACTTAATTGGTGTAGGAATCACTAGAACTGATTTCTGTGATGAACTACTTTCCAATCCGGGAGAAGGTACAATTACCTCATCAAGTTCTACATTCCTCCCACTCACTTCTTTCGAGAGAAACTTCTTCTCTAGAAAGGATCCATTCTTAGCAACGAATATCTTGCCTTCGGATCTGTGATAGAAGGTGTACCCAGCAGTTTCCTTTGGGTATCCTATGAAGACGCATTTCTCCGATATGGGTTCGAGCTTATCAGGTTGAAACTTCTTCACATAGGCATCACAACCCCAAATTTTAAGAAACGACAGCTTAGGTTTCTTGCTAAACCACAGTTCATATGGTGTCGTCTCAACGGATTTAGATGATGCCCTATTTAACGTGAATGCAGCTGTCTCTAATGCATAACCCCAAAACGATAGTGGTAAATCGGTAAGAGACATCATAAATCGCGTCATATCCAATAAAGTACGGTTACGATGTTTGGACACACCATTACGCTGTGGTGTTCCAGGTGGCGTGAGTTGCGAAACTATTCCACATTGTTTCAAATGAAGAACAAACTCGTAACTCAAATATTCACCTTCACGATCAGGTCGTAGAAACTCTATTTTCTTGTTACGATGATTTTCCACTTCACTCTGAAATTCTTTGAACTTTTGAAATGTTTCAGACTTATGTTTCATCAAGTAGATATACCCATATCTGCTCAAATCATATGTGAAGGTCAGAAAATAATGATACCCGCCACGAGGCACAACACTCATCGGACCGCATACATCAGTATGTATTATTTCCAACAAGTCAGTTGCTCGCTCCATTGTTCCGGATAACGGAGTCTTAGTCATCTTGCCCATGAGGCATGGTTCGCAAGCATCAAGTGATTCATAATCAAGTGATTCCAAAAGCCCATCAGCATGGAGTTTCTTCATGCGCTTTACACCAATATGACCTAAACGACAGTGCCACAAATAAGTTGCACTATCATTATTAACTTTTCATCTTTTGGCTTCAGTATAAAGAATAACTGTATCACTATGATCGAGATTCAATAAACCATTTACATTGAGTGTATGACCATAGAAGGCTTTATTCATGTAAATAGAACAACAATTATTCTTTGACTTAAATGAATAACCGTATTGCAATAAACATGATCCAATCATATTCATGCTCAACGCAAACACCAAATAACATTTATTTTAGGTTCAACACTAATCCCGAAGGTAAAAAAGGAGTGTACGATGGTGATCTTATCAACCTTGGAATCATTTCCAATACACATCGTCACCTCGTCCTTAACTAGTCTCTGTTTATTTTGCAACTCCCGTTTCGAGTTACTACTCTTAGCAACTGAACCAGTATCAAATACCGAGGGGTTGCTATAAACACTAGTAAAGTACACATCAATAACATGTATATCAAATATACCTTTGTTCACTTTGCCATCCTTCTTATCCGCCAAATATCTAGGGTAGTTCCACTTCAAGTGGCCATTTCCTTTGTAGTAGAAGCATTCAATTTCAGGCTTGGGTCTAGCTTTGGGCTTCTTCATGGGAGTGGCAACTTGCTTGCCATTCTTCTTGCAGTTCCCTTTCTTTCCCTTGCCCTTTTACTTGAAACTAGTGGTCTTGTCAACCATCAACATTTGATACTTTTCTTGATTTCTACCTTCGTCGATTTCAGCATCACGAAGAGCTCGGGAATCGTTTTCGTCATTCCTTGCATATTATAGTTCATCACGAAGTTCCAGGGTCGGGGACGACACCTATGGAATCACTGGGATCCCTTCTACGGTTGGCGGGCGCGGGGCTGTGCAAAGAGCGGGTCTGGCGGTCAGAACAATGATCGTTTACCCAGGTTCGGGCCACGAAGATGCGTAATACCATAGTCCTGCTTTGGTGTATGTATTTGAGTGTTCTTGAGCTCTTGAGCTAGCTACGGCGCGTGTGTTTCCCAAAAGATCCAAATCCTCCTCCTGGATGCCTCGGGCCTCCTTTTATAGACAAAAGGGGTCGCCACAGTGGCACACATGAGGTGGAAAGGTGTACAGTGGATGAGTCTATGCTCTGGCATCGTCAGACAAATGCATTTAATGCGCTACTGACGTGCCCCTCTTGCTTTATCAGGGACGACAAGGAAGCTCGCCCCAGCTGTCGCTGCCTCGCCTGGCTCCGACGCGCGTCCGAGCTGATGAGGCGTTGCAGCGCCATGTTGGCTGGCTGCTGGGTTGGCGTGGTGGTGTAGTCTTCACGAAGATTTGCATGCCACCACGCAGGTGCTAGCTGAGTCGGTGTAGAGGCCGCATGCTGCCACGCGGGTGCCTGCCCAGCTGGTTGAGCTAGCAGCTGCATGGGAGCGGTGGTGTACTCTTGGCAGACACGGGCCCGGTTGTGGCCTCGCAGGCGTCTTCGGCAAGGGCTCGGTGTTGGAGATATGCCGTAGAGGCAATCATGTGATGATGATATTTCCATATGTATTCATGAGTCCTTTGTATTGTCCTTGAACATCATCAATGATATGTATCAATAAGTATGTGACTTGTTTGTGGAACTATGTATTGTATGATGATTGTTTTAATGGTCCCTAGTTGATAAGGTTATGCGCACACATATCCTTGACTAGTATACGACTTGGTTGATGACTATGTTTCACAAGTCATGTGCATGGAGATGCTAAACCGATAGTATGGGCTCGGGGATGGAGATCACCGAGCCGGACAGACCCACTTTGAGACACAACGAGATATAGTCATCTGTTAGTCTCAAGTGCAATGTCTATGCCATGTCCTAGACCTGAGGTCCTAGCATGTTCTCGGGATGAGGATCGACTCACTTAGGGTCTATCAAACGCTACTCCGTAACTGGGTAGTTATAAAGGTAGCTTTCAGGTGAGTCGTGAGACATGCCGCGAGACATGGTTGACCAAGATGGAATTTGCCCCTCCTATTTGGAGAGATATTCTCTGGGCCCTCTCGAGTGATCAGATTCGGAAAGCATGGCCATGCGACTTGGGTTAAGTGTTAACCCAGTTCGGGAATCTGTATCATGGTTTCGAGAAGAGAGGTCGAGCTAACACAAGGGTGACAAGTACTCGCCTTGAGCTCGACAACAAATATCGTGAGGCAAAAGGAATGTTGCATATGCCACATTGTTGAGGTTCGTCAAACGACTTTACGCCCACATGGGAGTTGGCACGTTCTGCTAGGAGCCGCTACCAACTATCGACTCTGGTCGTGTCCATGTGTACGTGAACCTATAGGGTCGCACACTTAAGGGGCTGCAGCCCATTCGGATTGGATCTGAGTGGAAAATGGATGTGGACTCCTAGTGGGCTCAAGTGTTGAGCCCACCTCGGAGGTCTATATAAAGGGGAGTGGGCACACCACTTAGGGTTGATCGGATTGAACCCTGGTTAGCCACCGCCACTCCCCATGCCCATGCCGCGCGACCGGACCTAGCAGTCCGCCGCTCGACGCTGCTCCCCGTACGTGTGGATACCTTGGAGGCATCGCATCTGCGGTGCTTGGACGAACCGTTCGAGGGAACCGCGAGGTGCCGTTCGCGGGAGATCACCGTTCACGGGTCTTCGCTGTTCGCGGGAGATCGGCAACGCGAGGAGGAGACGGCCCGGGAGATCGGCTACACGCATCACCAACTCTACTTCCGCTGTGGTGACTGCGCGTCTAGTGGTAAACCCGATCCCGTGATCTATTTCCAGCAGCATGATCTTGGGTGCGCGGTAGAAATTTCTATTTGGCGCTAGCGTAGCGTACCGCGTGTTCCAATAGTGGTATCAGAGCCTCCGCTGTGTGGTAATAGATTTGATGATATGCATATGAGATATGTAGATCGGTTCAGGTGCGGGTCGATGAGATCGGTCGCGCATGTCAGTGTTGAAGGTTGGTTTTGTGATCTTGTTTCCGTGATCGTGATGCAGAGGTCGTGACACGACTTACCCCTACCGGTCAGTTGTCCACCATCGGGGTAGACAGTGGAACGTAAATCCGGATGCAGCACGCGAAGATCAATGATATTGATCGAATCGGAACATAGATCAACACCTTGGAAATGTGATTTCCGCGGTGCTGAAATTTGTTGGAGCGGTCTCGGTAAAACGGCTGTAACTTTTGCATACGAACTCCGATTTTGCTCCACGACCTGTCAAACTGAAGCTAATGAAAAGTTGGATCAGCGGCGAAATTCTGAAACAGGATTTCGGCGCTTCTGGCTAGGCCAAAATCCGCTTGGAAGATAGAGTTTCAGGAGGTTTTATCTTCGGCGGTAGAACATCTGACTCGTTTTTGCAGGGAATGACTGTGATTTGGTATAGCCCATGTATGTTGCTTGTATATTATTATTTCATGACCTGCGTGTCATGAGTGCGGCAACCGGCAGGAGCCATATGGTTGTCCCATTATTGTATTAATGACCTGCGTGTCAACATGAGAAGCCATGTAATGTAATTTACTTTCAGTAGCTATTTGTTTTTAATAGCATAGTATCTTATGTAACACTTGGCGGTTGACACCATGGCGTGGAGATGGAGATCACCACGAGGAAAACCATGCATGGGCAGACTGCGCACGTGGAGATGGAGATCACCACGCGCTGTGAAAAGGGGCTATACCATATCGCACATACATAAACTTCCTGTGAAAGTTTATCCCTTTTATGCACCCTTCCTTTTGCATGGTAGATGTTTTAAGTAGGGTGATCCCTCAAAGAATGTCAAGTACAAATGCCTCCCCAATTGCTGCACCTTCACATATCAAGTATAATTAGTGGCAGGCCTATGAAATTAGGGTGCCACTAGATCTCCTTGAAGTGATGGGTTTGTGTCGGACACTTACACGCGGAGCATTGGTTGACTTGTCGTGGTTATCAAAAAAGTTTTGGGCTACGAGGCATAGGAGTTGGCGAGGCATGAGATGTCCCCAACAACAAGATTCGTATGGAGATACGATTAGCAAGAGTTGCTTACCGAGTGATCTTGTCCTCTAGCGGTGATGCAAAAGCTCACTAATTGACATGTTGATCTTGGATCTTGAATCACTAAGTATCAACCGAGGGATGTTGATTTTAGTGGGAGTAATGATCTTATTAAAATGTTTAATATGAATTACTCTTCATGAATACATGTCTTAGTGTTTTGCATATTTCTGTTGTAGATCAATGGCACCACCTGCTCAAGTTACCCCTTTTGCGTTGAAATCAATCCTGGAAAAAGATAAATTGAATGGAACACTAAAATACCCGAGAATTGTTCTTAGGCATGAGAAAAAGGAAGAAGTTCTAGAGAATCCGCTTCCAGAGGAACCTGCCGATAATGCTAATGCCACAGCCAGAAATGCCTACCAGAAACTCGTTGATGAATCAAACGAGATCAACTGTCTTATGCTGGCTTCTATGGAGCCCGATCTGCAGCAGCAGTTCGAAAATATTGAGGCTTTCGATATGATCGAGAACCTTAAGAGCATGTTTCAAATGCAGGCTAGGACCGAAAGGTTCAACGTCTGGCGATCCTTGATGGATTGTAAGCTGAAAGAGGGTGATCCACTGAGCCCGCATGTGATCAAGATGATCGGGTACATGCAAGCTTTGGATAGGCTGGGCTTCCCACTTGGGGATGAGTTGTCCACAGATACAATTCTGGGTTCTCTTCCGGACAGCTATGGGCCGTTCATCTCGAACTACCATATGCATGGGATGGAAAAGAAGCTCACTGAATTGCATGGGATGCTCAAAGTGGTAGAGCAGGATATCAAGAAAGGTACACATCGTCAAGTGTTGATGGTACAGAACTCGGCTAAGTTCAAGAAGAGCTGGTCCAAGAAAAAGGCTAAGGCAAAGGGCAAAGAGAAGGAGGCAACTCCAACTACAGCCGATGCGCTTAAGTCAGGGATGACTTCGGGGAGTATTTGCTTTCATTGCAAGGAACCCGGACACTGGAAAAGGAACTGTAGCAAGTGGCTTGCCGAGAAGGGCAAGAAGACTGGAAGTATGACTTCTTCTTCAGGTACACTTGTTGTATATGTTATAGACATTTATCTTGCTGATGTTTCTAGTAGCTCTTGGGTATATGATACCGGATCGGTTGTTCACATATGCTACTCGATGCAGGGGCTAAGCAGAACTAGGAATGTCGCAAGAGGAGAAGTTGACATTCGCGTCAGGAATAAAGCAAGAGTTGCTGCATTGGCCGTCGGCACTATGCAACTTAATTTACCTTCAGGATTTGTAATGGAACTTGATAATTGTTATTATGTTCCTGCTTTGAGTCAAAACATTATTTCTGCCTCATGTTTGATGAGACAAGGTTATGAATTCAGTATTAAGGAAAATGGTTGTTCTATTTACTTGAATAATATGTTTCATGGCTTTGCACCCGTTGTAAATGGGTTATTTATCCTAGATCTTGAAGGTGAATCAGTCTATAACATAAATGTCAAGAGGCATAAGCCTAATGAGATAAATCCGACTTACATCTGGCATTGTCGACTAGGACACATTAGTAAAAAGCTCATGAAGAAGCTCCATGATGATGGAATTCTAACTTCATTTGAGTTTGAATCATTCGAGACATGCGGGTCTTGCCTACTCGGTAAGATGACTAAGACTCCTTTTGCAAAGAGTTGCGAGAGGGCGTCCGAGTTGTTGGAACTTATACATAGTGATGTATGTGGACCAATGAGCACGGCAGCCAGAGGTGGTTTCCAATACTTCATGACTTTCACCGACGACTTGAGTAGATATGGATATGTCTACTTGATGAGGCACAAGTCAGAAACTTTTGAAAAGTTCAAGGAGTTTCAGAACGAAGTGGAAAATCAACTCGGGAAGAAAATCAAACTTCTATGATCTGATCGTGGCGGTGAGTATATGAGCCAGGAGTTTGATGATCATCTGAAGAACCGTGGAATAGTTCCACAACTGACTCCTCCGGGTACGCCACAGAGAAATGGTGTGTCAGAACGGAGGAATCGGACCCTGTTGGACATGGTCCGATCGATGATGAGTCAGTCGGATTTACCCTTGTCATTTTGGGGATACGCTCTAGAAACTGTAGCTTTCACACTAAACAGGGTACCATCTAAGTCCGTAGATAAGACACCATATGAGATATGGACTGCGAAGAGTCACAGTTTGTCTTTTCTGAAAATTTGGGGATGTGAAGCATATGTCAAGCGACTCCAGTCGGATAAGCTCACACCCAAATCGGACAAGTGCATATTCGTGGGATATCCAAGGGAAACCTTGGGATATTACTTCTACAACCGTGAAGACGGCAAAGTGTTTGTCGCTCGACATGGAGTTTTCCTTGAGAAAGAGTTTCTCAATCGGAAGGCTAGTGGGAGGACGGTCCGACTAGAAGAAATTCGAGAACCACACGGGGACGTTCCGGTGTGGTTCTCGAATTTCTGATCTTATATGTGGATGACATATTATTGATTGGAAATGATGTTCAAATGCTTGAATCTGTCAAGGACTCATTGAAAAATAGTTTTTCTATGAAGGACTTGGGAGAAGCAGCTTACATTTTGGGAATCAAGATCTATAGAGATAGATCGAGAAGGCTTATTGGATTAAGCCAGAGTGCGTATATTGACAAGGTGTTGAAGCGGTTCAACATGCAAGATGCCAAGAAAGGTTTCTTTCCCATGTCACATGGCATTAGTCTTAGCAAGACTCAGAGTCCTACGACTCCTGATGAGCGAAGACACATGGATGGGATTCCGTATGCTTTGGCTGTTGGGTCCATCATGTATGCTATGGTATGTACTCGTCCCGATGTTAGTTTTGCTCTTAGCGTGGTGGGCAGATACCAGGCTGATCCAGGGGAGAGTCACTGGACAGCGGTTAAGGATATCCTTAAGTACTTGAGAAGGACTAAGGATATGTTCCTGGTTTATGGAGGTGAGGATGAGCTTGTTGTAAATAGTTACACCGATGCTAGTTTCCAAACAGATAGGGATGATAGTCGATCGCAATCTGGGTTTGTGTTCATTCTGAACGGAGGAGCAGTGAGCTGGAGGAGCTCCAAGCAAGATACGGTAGCTGATTCTACAACAGAGGCCGAGTACATTGCGGCTTCTAAAGCTGCAAAAGAAGGTGTTTGGGTGAAGAATTTTATTTCTGATCTTGATGTGGTTGAGGGCGCGTCTAATCCATTGGACCTCTATTGTGATAATAGTGGTGCCATTGCGCAAGTCAAGGAACCACGGAACCATCATAAAACCCAACACATACTCAGGCGTTTTAACCTTATTCGTGACATTGTCGAAAGAGGTGATGTAAACATATGCAAGGTACATACGGATGCAAATGTTGCTGATCCATTGACGAAGCCTCTCCCACGTCCGAAGCATGAGGCGCACATGAGCTCCATGGGCATACGATGACTAAATGATTGACTCTAGTGCAAGTGGGAGACTGTTGGAGATATGCCCTAGAGGCAATCATGTGATGATGATATTTCCATATGTATTCATGAGTCCTTTGTATTGTCCTTGAACATCATCAATGATATGTATCAATAAGTATGTGACTTGTTTGTGGAACTATGTATTGTATGATGATTGTTTTAATGGTCCCTAGTTGATAAGGTTATGCGGACACATATCTGTTGGAAATATGCCCTAGAGGCAATAATAAATAGGTTATTATTATATTTCCTTGTTCATGATAATCGTTTATTACCCATGCTAGAATTGTATTGATAGGAAACTCAGATACATGTGTGGATACATAGACAACACCATGTCCCTAGTAAGCCTCTAGATTGACTAGCTCGTTGATCAATAGATGGTTACGGTTTCCTGACCATGGACATTGGATGTCGTTGATAACGGGATCACATCATTAGGAGAATGATGTGATGGACGAGACCCAATCCTAACCCTAGCACAAGATCGTGTAGTTCGTTTGCTCAGAGCTTTTCTAATGTCAAGTATCATTTCCTTAGACCATGAGATTGTGCAACTCCCGGATACCGTAGGAATGCTTTGGGTGTACCAAACGTCACAACGTAACTGGGTGGCTATAAAGGTGCACTACAGGTATCTCCGAAAGTGTCTGTTGGGTTGGCACGAATCGAGACTGGGATTTGTCACTCCGTGTAAACGGAGAGGTATCTCTGGGCCCACTCGGTAGGACATCATCATAATGTGCACAATGTGACCAAGGAGTTGATCACGGGATGATGTGAGTTACGGAACGAGTAAAGAGACTTGCCGGTAACGAGATTGAACAAGGTATAGGGATACCGACGATCAAATCTCGGCCAAGTAACATACCATGGACAAAGGGAATTGTATACGGGATTGATTGAATCCTCGACATCGTGGTTCATCCGATGAGATCATCGTGGAACATGTGGGAGCCAATATGGGTATCCAGATCCCGCTATTGGTTATTGACCGGAGAGTCGTCTCGGTCATGTCTGCATGGTTCCCGAACCCGTAGGGTCTACACACTTAAGGTTCGGTGACGCTAGGGTTGTAGAGATATTAGTATGCGGTAACCCGAAAGTTGTTCAGAGTCCCGATGAGATCCCGGACGTCACGAGGAGTTCCGGAATGGTCCGGAGGTAAAGATTTATATATGGGAAGTCTTATTTTGGTCGCCGGAAAAGTTTCGCACTTTATCGGTATTGTACCGGTAGTGCCGAAAGGGGTCTGGTGGTCCACCAAGGGGGTCCACCAGCCCCGGGGGGGCACATGGGCTGTAGGGGGTGCGCCTTGGCCTATATGGGCCAAGGGCACCAGCCCCAAGAGGCCCATGCGCCAAGAGATAAGGAAAAGGGAGAGTCCTAAAGGGGGAAGGCACCTCCGAGGTGCCTTGGGGGGGAAGGACTCCTCCCTGGCCGCACCCTTCCTTGGAGGAAGGGCCAAGGCTGCGCCCCCCCTCTCCCTTGGCCCTATATATAGTGGGGGGAAGGGAGGGCAGCAATACCTAAGCCCTGGCGCCTCCCTCTCCCTCCCGTGACACACCTCCCTCCTCCCGCAGCGCTTGGTGAAGCCCTGTTGGAATCCCGATACTTCCACCACCACGCCGTCGTGCTGCTGGATCTCCATCAACCTCTCCTCCCCCCTTGCTGGATCAAGAAGGAGGAGACGTCGCTGCTCCGTACGTGTGTTGAACGCGGAGGTGCCGTCCATTCGGCGCTAGGATCATCGGTGATTTGGATCACGACGAGTATGACTCCATCAACCCCGTTCTCTTGAACGCTTCCGCTCGCGATCTACAAGGGTATGTAGATGCACTCCCCTTCCCCTCGTTGCTAGATTACTCCATAGATTGATCTTGGTGATGCGTAGAAAATTTTGAATTTCTGCTACGTTCCCCAACAGTGGCATCATGAGCTAGGTCTATGCGTAGTTTCTATGCACGAGTAGAACACAAAGTAGTTGTGGGCGTAGATGTTGCCAATTCTTCTTGCCGCTACTAGTCTTATCTTATTTTGGCGGCATTGTGGGATGAAGCGGCCCGAACCGACCTTACACGTACGCTTACGTGAGACAGGTTCCACCGACTGACATGCACTAGTTGCATAAGGTGGCTAGCTGGTGTTTGTCTCTCCCACTTTAGTCGGAACGGATTCGATGAAAAGGGTCCTTATGAAGGGTAAATAGAAATTGGCATATCACGTTGTGGTTTTACGTAGGTAAGAAACGTTCTTGCTAGAAACCTATACAAGCCACGTAAAAACTTGCAACAACAATTAGAGGACGTCTAACTTGTTTTTGCAGCATGTGCTATGTGATGTGATATGGCCAGAAGATGTGATGAATGATATATGTGATGTATGAGATTGATCATATTCTTGTAATAGGAATCACGACTTGCATGTCGATGAGTATGACAACCGGCAGGAGCCATAGGAGTTGTCTTTATTTTTTGTATGACCTGCGTGTCATTGAATAACGCCATGTAAATTACTTTACTTTATTGCTAAGCGCGTTAGCCACAGAAGTAGAAGTAATCGTTGGCGTGACGACTTCATGAAGACACAATGATGGAGATCATGATGATGGAGATCATGGTGTCATGCCGGTGACAAAGATGATCATGGTGCCCCGAAGATGGAGATCAAAGGAGCAAAATGATATTGGCCATATCATGTCACTATTTGATTGCATGTGATGTTTATCATGTTATGCATTTTATTTGCTTAGAACGACGGTAGTAAGTAAGATGATCCCTCACTAAAATTTCAAGAGACGTGTTCCCCCTAACTGTGCACCGTTGCGAAGGTTCGTTGTTTCGAAGCACCACGTGATGATCGGGTGTGATAGATTCTAACGTTCGAATACAACGGGTGTTGACGAGCCTAGCATGTACAGACATGGCCTCGGAACACATGCGAAACACTTAGGTTGACTTGACGAGCCTAGCATGTACAGACATGGCCTCGGAACACAAGAGACCGAAAGGTCAAACATGAGTCGTATAGCAGATACGATCAACATGGAGATGTTCACCGATGATGACTAGTCCGTCTCACGTGATGATCGGACACGGCCTAGTTTGACTCGGATCATGTATCACTTAGATGACTAGAGGGATGTCTATCTAAGTGGGAGTTCAATAATCAGATGAACTCAATTATCATGAACATAGTCAAAAAGGTCTTTGCAAATTATGTCATAAGCTTTAGTTCTACTGTTTAAGATATGTTCCTAGAGAAAAATTTAGTTGAAAGTTGGTAGTAGCAATTATGCGGACTGGGTCCGTAAACTGAGGATTGTCCTCATTGCTGCACAGAAGGCTTATGTCCTTAATGCACCGCTCGGTGTGCTGAACCTCAGCGTCGTCTGTAGATGTTGCGAAACATCTGACACACACGTTTTGATGACTACGTGATAGTTCAGTGCATATTGCTAACGGTTTAGAATTGTGGCACCAAAGACGGTTTTGAAACGTCGCAGAACATATGAGATGTTCCGAAGACTGAAATTGGGATTTCAGACTAGTGCCCACGTCAAGAGGTATGAGACCTCTGACAAGTTTCTTAAGCCTGAAAACTAAGGGAGAAAAGCTCAATCGTTGAGCATGTGCTCAGATTGTCTGAGTACCACAATCGCTTGAATCGAGTGGGAGTTAATCTCCCGAATGAGATAGTGATGGTTCTCCATAGTCACTGCCACCAAGCTAGTAGAGCTTCGTGATGAACTATAACATATCAGGGATAGTTATGATGATCCTTGAGCCATTCGCGATGTTTGACACCGTGAAAGTAGAAATCAAGAAGGAGCATCAATTGTTGATGGTTAGTAAAACCACTAGTTTCTAGAAGGGCAAGGGCAAAAAGGATACTTCATGAAACAGCAAATCGTTTGCTGCTCTAGTGAAGAATCCCAAGGTTGAACCCAAACCCGAGACTAAGTGCTTCTGTAATGAGGGGAACGGTCACTGAAGCAGTACTACCCTAGATATTTGGTAGATGAGAAGGCGGGCAAGGTCGACAGAAGTATATTGGATATACGTTTTATGAATGTGTACTTTACTAGTACTCCTAGCAGCACTAGGGTATTAGATACCGGTTCGGTTGCTAAGTGTTAGTAACTCGAAATAAAAGCTGCGGAATAAACGGAGACTAGCTAAAGGTGAGATGACGATATGTGTTGGAAGTGTTTCCAAGGTTGATGTGATCAAGCATCGCATGCTCCCTCTACCATCGAGATTTGGTGTTTGCGTTGAGCATGACTGGATTATGTTTATCGCAATACGGTTATTCATTTAAGGAGAATAATGGTTACTCTGTTTATTTGAATAATACCTTGAATGGTTTTGCACCTAAAATGAATCTCGATCGTAGTGATACACATGTTCATGCCAAAAGATATAAGATAGTAATGATAGTACCACATACTTGTGGCACTGCCACTTGAGTCATATTGGTATAAAACGCATGAAGAAGCTCCATGTTGATGGATCTTTGGACTCACTCGTTTTTGAAAAGAATGAGACATGCAAACCATGTCTATTGGTATATATGCATGAAGAAACTCCATGCAGATGGATCGTTTGGACTCACTTGATTTTGAATCACTTGAGACATGCAAATCATACCACATGGGCAAGATGACTGAAAGGCATCGTTTTCAGTAAGATGGAACAAGAGAGCAACTTGTTGGAAGTAATACATTTTGATGTGTGCAGTCCAATGAGTGCTGAGGCATGCAGTGGATATCGTTATGTTCTTACTTCACAGATGATTTGAGTAGATGCTGAGTGTATTTACTTGATGAAACACAAGTCTGAATTATTGAAAGGTTCAAGTAATTTCAGAGTGAAGTTGAAGATCGTCGTGACAAGAGGATAAAATGTCTGTGATATGATCATAGAAATGAGTATCTGAGTTACGAGTTTGGCACACAATTAAGACATTGTGGAAAGTGTTTCACAATTAATACCGCCTGGAACACCATAGTGTGATGGTGTGTCCGAACATCATAGCTGCACCCTATTGGATATGGTGCATACCATGATGTCTCTTATCGAATTACCACTATCGTTTATGGGTTAGGCATTAGAGACAACCGCATTCACTTTAAAAGGGGGCACCACGCAATTCCGTTGAGACGACACCGTTTAGAGAAACCTAAGTTTCTTAAAAGTTTGGGGCTGCGATGCTTATGTGAAAAAGTTTCAGGCTGATAAGCTCGAACCCAAAGCGGATAAATGCATCTTCATAGAATACCCAAAACAGTTGGGTATACCTCCTATTTCAGATCTGTAAGCAAAAGTAATTGCTTCTAGAAATGAGTCCTTTCTCGAGGAAAAGTTTCTCTCGAAAGAATTGAGTGGGAGGATGGTGGAGACTTGATAAGGTTATTGAACCGTCACTTCAACTAGTGTGTAGCAGGGCACAGGGAGTTGTTCCTGTGGCACCTACACCAATTGAAGTGGAAGCTTATGATAGTGATCATGAAACTTCGGATCAAGTCACTACCAAACCTCGTAGGACGACGAGGATGCGTACTACTTCAGAGTAATGCGTGATCCTGTCTTGGAAGTCATGTTGCTAGACAACAATGAACCTACGAGCTATGGAGAAGCGATGGTGGGCCTGGATTCTGACGAATGGCTCGAGGCCATAAAATCCGAGAGAGGATCCAAATACTTGATAGTCGTAAGGCTGTTGGGTGCAGATGGATTTTAAAAGGAAGACAGACAATGATGGTAAGTGTCACCATTAAGAAAGCTCGGCTTGTCGTTAAGATGTTTTCCGACAAGTTTAAGGAGTTGACTATGATGAGACTTTCTCACTCGTAGCGATGCTAGGAGTCTGTTGGAATCATGTTAGCATTAGCTGCATTTATGAAATCTGGCAGATGGATGTCAAAACAAGTTTCCTTACTAGTTTTCGTAAGGAAAGGTTGTATGTGATACAACCAGAAGGTTTTTGTCAATCCTGAAAGATGCTAACAAGTATGCAAAGCTCCAGCAATCCTTCTAAGGACTGGAGTAAGCATCTCGGAGTTGGAATGTATGCTTTGATGAGATGATCAAAGATTTTGGGTTTATACAAAGTTTGTTAGAAACTTGTATTTACAATAAAGTGAGTGGGAGCGCTGCAACATTTCTGATAAGTATATGTGAATGACATATTGTCGATCCGAAATGATGTAAAATTTCTGGAAAGCATAAAGGGTTGTTTGAAAGGAGTTTTTCAAAGGAAGACCTGGATAAAGTTGCTTACATATTGGGCACCAAGATCTATAGAGATAGATCAAGACGCCTGATGATACTTTCAAAGAACGCACACCTTGACATGTTTTTGAAAGAGTTCAAAATAGATCAGCAAAGAAGGAGTTCTTGGCTGTATTACAAGGTGTGAGTATTGAGTAAGACTCAAGACCCGACCACAGCAGAAGAGAGAGAAAGGACGAAGGTCGTCCCCTATGCTTTAGACATAGGCTCTACAGTATGCTATGCTGTGAAGTGTGCCTTGCCATGAGTTGGTCAAGGGGTACAATAGTGATCCGGGAATGGATCACATGACAGCGGTCGAACTTATCCTTAGTATCTAGTGGACTAAGGAGTTTTCTCGATTATGGAGGTGAAAACGAGTTCGTCGTAAAGAGTTACGTCGATGCAAACTTTGACACTAATCCGGATGACTCTGAGTAGTAAACCGGATTCGTATAGTAGAGCAGTTATTTGAAATGGCTCCAAATAGCGTGTGGTAGCATCCACAAGATGACATAGATATTCGTAAAGCACACACGGATCTGAAAGGTTCAGACCCGTTGACTAATAACCTCTCTCACAAGCATAACAAGATCAAACCAGAACTCATTGAGTGTTAATCACATGGTGATGTGAACTAGATTGTTGACTCTAGTAAACTCTTTGGATGTTGGTCACATGGTGATGTGACCTGTGAATGTTAATCACATGGTGATGTGAACTAGATTATTGACTCTAGTGCAAGTGGGAGACTGTTGGAAATATGCCCTAGAGGCAATAATAAATAGGTTATTATTATATTTCCTTGTTCATGATAATCGTTTATTATCCATGCTAGAATTGTATTGATAGGAAACTCAGATACATGTGTGGATACATAGACAACACCATGTCCCTAGTAAGCCTCTAGATTGACTAGCTCGTTGATCAATAGATGGTTACGGTTTCCTGACCATGGACATTGGATGTCGTTGATAACGGGATCACATCATTAGGAGAATGATGTGATGGACGAGACCCAATCCTAAGCCTAGCACAAGATCGTGTAGTTCGTTTGCTCAGAGCTTTTCTAATGTCAAGTATCATTTCCTTAGACCATGAGATTGTGCAACTCCCGGATACCGTAGGAATGCTTTGGGTGTACCAAACGTCACAACGTAACTGGGTGGCTATAAAGGTGCACTACAGGTATCTCCGAAAGTGTCTGTTGGGTTGGCACGAATCGAGACTGGGATTTGTCACTCCGTGTAAACGGAGAGGTATCTCTGGGCCCACTCGGTAGGACATCATCATAATGTGCACAATGTGACCAAGGAGTTGATCACGGGATGATGTGAGTTACGGAACGAGTAAAGAGACTTGCCGGTAACGAGATTGAACAAGGTATAGGGATACCGACGATCAAATCTCGGCCAAGTAACATACCATGGACAAAGGGAATTGTATACGGGATTGATTGAATCCTCGACATCGTGGTTCATCCGATGAGATCATCGTGGAACATGTGGGAGCCAATATGGGTATCCAGATCCCGCTATTGGTTATTGACCGGAGAGTCGTCTTGGTCATGTCTGCATGGTTCCCGAACCCGTAGGGTCTACACACTTAAGGTTCGGTGACGCTAGGGTTGTAGAGATATTAGTATGCGGTAACCCGAAAGTTGTTCGGAGTCCCGATGAGATCCCGGACGTCACGAGGAGTTCCGGAATGGTCCGGAGGTAAAGATTATATATGGGAAGTCTTATTTTGGTCGCCGGAAAAGTTTCGCACTTTATCGGTATTGTACCGGGAGTGCCGAAAGGGGTCCGGTGGTCCACCAAGGGGGTCCACCAGCCCCGGGGGGCCACATGGGCTGTAGGGGGTGCGCCTTGGCCTATATGGGCCAAGGGCACCAGCCCCAAGAGGCCCATGCGCCAAGAGATAAGGAAAAGGGAGAGTCCTAAAGGGGGAAGGCACCTCCGAGGTGCCTTGGGGGGGAAGGACTCCTCCCTGGCCGCACCCTTCCTTGGAGGAAGGGCCAAGGCTGCGCCCCCCTCTCCCTTGGCCCTATATATAGTGGGGGGAAGGGAGGGCAGCAATACCTAAGCCCTGGCGCCTCCCTCTCCCTCCCGTGACACACCTCCCTCCTCCCGCAGCGCTTGGCGAAGCCCTGTTGGAATCCCGATACTTCCACCACCACGCCGTCGTGCTGCTGGATCTCCATCAACCTCTCCTCCCCCCTTGCTGGATCAAGAAGGAGGAGACGTCGCTGCTCCGTACGTGTGTTGAACACGGAGGTGCCGTCCGTTCGGCGCTAGGATCATCGGTGATTTGGATCACGGCGAGTACGACTCCATCAACCCCGTTCTCTTGAACGCTTCCGCTCGCGATCTACAAGGGTATCTAGATGCACTCCCCTTCCCCTCGTTGCTAGATTACTCCATAGATTGATCTTGGTGATGCATAGAAAATTTTTAATTTCTGCTACGTTCCCCAACAGTGGCATCATGAGCTAGGTCTATGCGTAGTTTCTATGCACGAGTAGAACACAAAGTAGTTGTGGGCGTAGATGTTGCCAATTCTTCTTGCCGCTACTAGTCTTATCTTGTTTTGGCGGCATTGTGGGATGAAGCGGCCCGAACCGACCTTACACGTACGCTTACGTGAGACAGGTTCCACCGACTGACATGCACTAGTTGCATAAGGTGGCTAGCTGGTGTTTGTCTCTCCCACTTTAGTCGGAACGGATTCGATGAAAAGGGTCCTTATGAAGGGTAAATAGAAATTGGCATATCACGTTGTGGTTTTACGTAGGTAAGAAACGTTCTTGCTAGAAACCTATACAAGCCACGTAAAAACTTGCAACAACAATTAGAGGACGTCTAACTTGTTTTTGCAGCATGTGCTATGTGATGTGATATGGCCAGAAGATGTGATGAATGATATATGTGATGTATGAGATTGATCATATTCTTGTAATAGGAATCACGACTTGCATGTCGATGAGTATGACAACCGGCAGGAGCCATAGGAGTTGTCTTTATTTTTTGTATGACCTGCGTGTCATTGAATAACGCCATGTAAATTACTTTACTTTATTGCTAAGCGCGTTAGCCACAGAAGTAGAAGTAATCGTTGGCGTGACGACTTCATGAAGACACAATGATGGAGATCATGATGATGGAGATCATGGTGTCATGCCGGTGACAAAGATGATCATGGTGCCCCGAAGATGGAGATCAAAGGAGCAAAATGATATTGGCCATATCATGTCACTATTTGATTGCATGTGATGTTTATCATGTTATGCATTTTATTTGCTTAGAACGACGGTAGTAAGTAAGATGATCCCTCACTAAAATTTCAAGAGACGTGTTCCCCCTAACTGTGCACCGTTGCGAAGGTTCGTTGTTTCGAAGCACCACGTGATGATCGGGTGTGATAGATTCTAACGTTCGAATACAACGGGTGTTGACGAGCCTAGCATGTACAGACATGGCCTCGGAACACATGCGAAACACTTAGGTTGACTTGACGAGCCTAGCATGTACAGACATGGCCTCGGAACACAAGAGACCGAAAGGTCAAACATGAGTCGTATAGCAGATACGATCAACATGGAGATGTTCACCGATGATGACTAGTCCGTCTCACGTGATGATCGGACACGGCCTAGTTTGACTCGGATCATGTATCACTTAGATGACTAGAGGGATGTCTATCTAAGTGGGAGTTCAATAATCAGATGAACTCAATTATCATGAACATAGTCAAAAAGGTCTTTGCAAATTATGTCATAAGCTTTAGTTCTACTGTTTAAGATATGTTCCTAGAGAAAAATTTAGTTGAAAGTTGGTAGTAGCAATTATGCGGACTGGGTCCGTAAACTGAGGATTGTCCTCATTGCTGCATAGAAGGCTTATGTCCTTAATGCACCGCTTGATGCACTCCCCTTCCCCTTGTTGCTAGATTACTCCATAGATTGATCTTGGTGATGCGTAGAAAATTTTGAATTTCTGCTACGTTCCCCAACAATATCCTTGACTAGTATACGACTCGGTTGATGACTATGTTTCACAAGTCATGTGCATGGAGATGCTAAACCGATAGTATGGGCTCAGGGATGGAGATCACCGAGCCGGACAGACCTACTTTGAGACGCAGCGAGATATAGTCATGTGTTAGTCTCAAGTGCAATGTATATGCCATGTCCTAGACCTGAGGTCCTCGCATGTTCTCGGGATGAGGATCGACTCACTTAGGGTCTATCAAACGCTACTCCGTAACTGGGTAGTTATAAAGGTAGCTTTCAGGTGAGTCGTGAGACATGCCGCAAGAGATGGTTGACCAAGATGGAATTTGCCGCTCCTATTTGGAGAGATATTCTCTGGGCCCTCTCGAGTGATCAGATTCGGAAAGCATGGCCATGCGACTTGGGTTAAGTGTTAACCCAGTTCGGGAATCTGTATCATGGTTTCGAGAAGAGAGGTCGAGCTAACACAAGGGTGACAAGTACTCGCCTTGAGCTCGACAAAAAATATCGTGAGGCAAAAGGAATGTTGCATATGCCACATTGTTGAGGTTCGTCAAACGACTTTACGCCCACATGGGAGTTGGCACGTTCTGCTAGGAGCCGCTACCAACTATCGACTCTGGTCGTGTCCATGTGTACGTGAACCTATAGGGTCGCACACTTAAGGGGCTACAGCCCATTCGGATTGGATCTGAGTGGAAAATGGATGTGGACTCCTAGTGGGCTCAAGTGTTGAGCCCACCTCGGAGGTCTATATAAAGGGGAGTGGGCACACCACTTAGGGTTGATCGGATTGAACCCTAGTTAGCCACCGCCACTCCCCATGCCCATGCCGCGCGACCGGACCTAGCAGTCCGCCGCTCGACGCTGCTCCCCGTACGTGTGGATACCTTGGAGGCATCGCATCTGCGGTGCTTGGACGAACCGTTCGAGGGAACCGCGAGGTGCCGTTCGCGGGAGATCACCGTTCACGGGTCTTCGCTGTTCGCGGGAGATCGGCAACACGAGGAGGAGACGGCCCGGGAGATCGGCTACACGCATCACCAACTCCACTTCCGCTGTGGTGACTGCGCGTCTAGTGGTAAACCCGATCCCGTGATCTATTTCTAGCAACATGATCTTGGGTGCGCGGTAGAAATTTTTATTTGGCGCTAGCGTAGCGTACCGCGTGTTCCAACACCTAGTCTGTCATGTGTGCGCACATCTAATTCTCCTGGCGTTGAATGTGCTGGTTTAACTCTTGGATGAAAGCTGCAATGGATTTGTCCTTCTTGGTGCTGATCATCTCCCATTGCTCATCTCGGCGCCCACATATCTGGTAAATAGTGTCCTTGAGATCCTTGTTGTAGACTTCTCCAATGCGTCCCATGGTAATGTGGGCTGCCATGCTCTTGCCTAGACTCCAGGTGGGTGCTTCAAAAGAAAACTCTATGGGCTTAGTGGTTGGCGAGAACGTCCTTCCTGGAATTGAACTTGAATCATCCAGCGCTCCTCTTCTGGTAAAGTGGCATTGTAAGTCCCGGTGAAGCTTGGTATTCCAATGTTCAGGTACCTAGTGACTTCCTTCAACTGGCGTCCAAAGGGTGTGTCTTCATCCGGTTGTGCAAACTTGTTCTTCGAATCTGCCATCCTAAAGAGTAGAAAATGGAGAGGAGTCAGAAATGAGTAGAGAAGAGTGACTTATGGCTTATCTTAGTGGTCGTGTCCTACACTCAGCGTGTGCTCTGATACCATCTTGTAGCGACCCGACCTCAAACGGTCAAGTCTCTGTGCTTCAGTGTCATCCCTGGATCGGTAATGCTGACACACACAGTACTCGAAGGATTTATAACAGAGTAGCAATCACACACTTATTACATCGAATGTCTCAGAAGAGAACTTATTACAATAGATATGGCTTAAGGCCATCTAATACGATAACAACGGAAGGCTTGGAAGATAAAGTGAGTCCATCAACTCCAACGGCATAGCTGAGCTACACGGCAACGACCTAACGATTCTTACTCCTCGTCTGAAAAGTCTGCAACATAATACGTTGCAGCCCGGAAACGGGCCAGCACATGGAATATGCTGGCAATATAACACAGTAGAGCAAGAACAGAATAATGCTATCACTACATGCATATATGGCTGGTGGAAAGCTATATGGTTATAGTTTTTGCGAAAAGCCAATTTTTTCCTACAACAAAGGAATAAGGTTTATTTTAACTATCATGGTAGTTGAAACATCATTGAGAAGGTTCCTCCAACTCAATCCCAATTAAAAGTAATTATCAACCCAACAATATTAATTTAGAGTGATGAGACACTTAGGATAATCCAAGTACTAGATACTCAAGATGTCCATAACCGGGGACACGGCTAACCATGATTAGATTTTACACTCTGCAGAGGTTTGCGCACTTTTCCCCACAAGACTTAATCGCCTCCGTTGGATTTCTCGCACTACATGGTGTTTGAGAAACGGATGACCGAGACACAGTGTTTCAGAAACATGTTTTTGTGCTACTTCTATTACTTTGGACCCAGGCCACTGCCATACTAGCTCAACTCCCAAGCCCATCGACAAATGCACAGCTCAAACGCGCAGAGATAAATAATGATGGAGTTCAAGAGAATCCATCACGGATAGCTAAGTTGCCTGGTACCTCACTGCTTGTCATATAGTAGGATAAAATAATCGTATTTCCCGTTACTACGAGTGCTCAGTGGACAATATATATAACATGTAGAGTAAAAAAGAGATGCAACAAGTGTACAACCTCTTTGGCGAAGCCATGTCGATCTCAGCGCGATTGGGTTGGCCGGTGAGGATGCTCCGGCTGACTTGGCTGTCGGAGGAGGGGGAAAAGATCTTAGGCGTCTGGAGATGGAGCCCGAGGTACTGCTCCGCTGTGATGGAGGGTTTCGTCGTTGGAGCAGCTCCGGTGAGTTGTACGACGCCGAGGCTGAAGCAGGACAAGAGAGACAACGAACAACGTTAACCTGAGTGGAATTCTTATAGCATTTCCAATACATGACGTAAAATACATAACCACAAAGTGCTAGATGTAAAATCCATCAGCCGCTCATCTCTGAACTTAACTGTCGAAACTGAATTTAACTGTCGAAACTGAACTTAACTGTCGAAACTGAACTTAACTGTCGAAACTGAATTTTGCTGTCGAAACTGATTTTTGCTGTCGAAACTGAACGCACTAGCAAGGTGAGGCTACACGTCGGTCGACTGACTTTTTCATCTCTGGTCAGTCGATTTTGTAGCCGTTGGATACGAAATCAAGGGCCTGCGGTTCATCTTCAACCTCCACCCCCCTGAGCCGCCAGGCACCACCGGCCAAACAGCAGCCCCCGCCGCCCGCGGCCGGCGGTGCGCCGCCCCGCCCACCCCGAAAACACTCCCCACCACCGGTCCGCCACCGCCCCGGCCATCCCTCTAGGCCCCCCCATGCCAAGCTTTTTCTCCGGCGATCCCCACGCCACCGCCCCGCCAACGCCCCGCCACCACCGGCGACCACCGCCCCCATCCTGAACCCTAAGATAGATAGTGGGGTACCTCTCCGGCGAGCCCCCCTCCCCGCTGCGGCTGGTTCTTCCTTCACCCCGGCGAGCCCCCCCCCCACCCCCTGAAAATCGACGGACCCAAAAGTCGATTCAGTCGACTGAAGTGTAGCTAAATCAGAGCAGCATCGCAAGCAAGAGCAGCAGCGCGAGCAAGAGCAATAGCAGGAGCAGACCAGGCAGGGGACCAAGAGCAAGAGCAGAGTAGCAGCACGAGCGAGAGCTAAAGCAGCTCCTACTGATGTGGATGTCGCCGCCGAGGGAGCGATGCCGTGGAGGAAGTGGCCGGCGACGCCGCCGTGGATGGAGCCGCGCCGTGTCGGCTCGGGACCGAGCGCCGACAGCACCGTGAGATCGAATCAAGAATAAAATGCGGCGATTAGTGTACAACCTCTTTGGTGGCGCCGATTAGGCCGCAGCTTCATCCGTGGAAACGGTGATGATGATGCTCTTCCGGTGGTGCAGGTGAAGACGGCGGTGTGGGAATGGAGGTGGCGCGAAAGACGAGGGGAACGTCGGGGTAGCTCCTTGGAGGTGGAGGACGGGGTGGCTGAACCGGCGGGACGATGAGATCGACGACGGATCCTCATCCGGTACGGTGGATGAGGGACGTCGAGGTGTTGTTGTGGACGACGTCGTCGGGGAAGAGGCTCCGGTTGGGTGGCGAACGGAGCAGGGTGTGGGGTTTCATCGCGGGTTTTCGAGGCCTCGATGTACGAATGGGTGGGCGGATGGGATGGTAGTGGGGAACCATGGCTTAGAGACGCGCTTGTCCGAAATGTGGGGTAAGTTACGAAAGTACCCCCACCGATTTGAGGCGGTTCTTTCGGTTCAGGGGTACCACGGGCATTTCGCATGTCGGGATTTCACAGGAGGTGGGAGTTTTCGCGCGCGTTGTAATTTTGGAATAGCAAGGCGCGGGTTGAGATGGAGGGAGTTGTCGGAGCACAACGAGACAAAGATATATCTTAAATATTTTGGGCTAACAAGGCGCGGGTTGAAGAGGCGGGAGTTTCGCAGCACGATAGACAGAGACGCTAGCTTGAATTTTCGGCATAACAAGGCGCGGCTTGAAATTTCGGAAGAACAAGCTCAACGTGTACCCCAAAAGAGACAATTTGCACCTCAACACGCACAACACACACACAAACACTATTTAGACTAGAGTAAGGTACACGTGCATTGCACGCATGAGATTTGGCATCCAAATTATGAATAAATACCACATTATAGCATGCAAGCTTTTAGTCATATATGCATGATGTAGATGTTTGTTTAATTCTTATAGTTCATTTCATTCAAAATCATCTAGTTTTTATAAGAAAGCTAATCTATTTTAAGATTCATGGAATTGTGCGTCGTAAGACATAAAGTAAAAACAAATAATGGCAAATCATGTAGAAAAACATTTGGGCAATTCTGATACGGAAGATTGTAGAACAAATAAGAAGTGCTTGTGTTTTGATGTTTGTGCATTATGCTTAAGTTCAACCACGGAGTCTTCTAGATTATACATGTGGCGAAATCTGGTGGAATCTAGATGATATCCAACAGCCAGTAGTGCTCAAATTTGCCATCTTTGGACCAACGGATTCGCCTCATCCAACGACCATCTTTCAAAGTTAAAGTTACCCGCACACAATATAAAAAAATATAAAATATAATATATATAGGGGTATAGATATAGATATGTGATGCGAAAGCCGCCCATCATCTCCAATTAGAATAGTGTGTCCATGCACGGATGCGACGTGGCCAAATGATGTCTGCCATCGGTATCTCAAATTCAAATCAGTCTGACCTTGTTCAATGTGTACACATTACAACATGCTCGTTTCCAAACCACACCGCGCAGATCTCCGTTATATTCATGCATGCATGGGTTTCAAACATCAGGATCTCTTATTCAAATATTTGAATTCAACTTTACATTGATTATGACCTCACCTATTCTTTTACACCCACACAGTAGTCTTCTCTTTATAATTGTACCACTAACTTTCTCTCGTGCATGCATGCACACACACTACCAGTCGGCATTATCCATCGCACGCATGCAATCTTTTTCTTCAGGTCGGTCTCCCATGAAGGCACACACCCACACACATCCCCCTCTCCATCATATTGGGCATTCTTTATCTCTCACGCGTGCATGCGCAACGATCGATGTTCCTCTATGTATGTGTGTATATAGCTAGGTCTTTCATAGTTTTCCACACAAACCGATCAATCGATATATCCAGTGAGGTCTCACCCTCTTTCCCACGTCCACATCGATCAATCTATACCTCTCTATATAGGATTAACATATATAGCTAATACACCCACATTAATTATATATCCAACGTCCCCCTCTCATCATCCATGCCTTCCGCTTCATCTCTCAGACGCGTGCACAATGGCGAAGACAGGGGGCAGTAAGGGCCCTGCCCCCTCCCCCCCTAACATCACTATATATCGAGGCTAATATGAATGTGATCATTAGACAATTGCTGCTAAAAATGGTTTAAGTTCATGAATTGACCCTCCTCGTAAAGGATTAGCAATGCTTGGCCCCCTAGCTCATTTATTTTTCATGGCTCCGCCACAGCGCGCAACATCGCACGTGTTCGCCCCCTCTCTCTAAATATCGATCTCGCACTTGTGCATTCCTTCATAGTCTCCCTACACTCGGCCCCTCGCACCATCTTCTATTCCCCCACCGGATTTTGCCACATGTACAATCTAGCAGCACTACAAAAAAAAAGACACATCCGTGACATTTTGGGCCGAACGAAAAAAAATTCTGTCATACATATGACACTTCTATGACGATAATTGTGACAAAACCCGGTATCATCATAGATGTGGTGGGCTCCTACTTCTATGACAAAAATCATGATAGAAAATGGGCTTTTCGTCCTGGGCGGGCCGGAGACGCAGCTGCATGACATTCTTTGGGCCGTCCATGACGGAAAAAACCATGGTAGAAGTGAGGGCGAGGAAAATTTCGGGGAGTTCCCGGTTACGGTGGGAGGTCGGGGGCCGAGCGATGCGCGTTTCTCTCATACACGTACGCGCGTGTGTGCGAGGCGTTGGCTCTAACTGAACCCGAGCGAGGCGTTGGGCTCTAACTGAACCCGAGTGATTGCACTGCAGGCTACGCGTTACTAAACCCGCGCGATCGATCGATGGCTGTTAACTGAACCTGATCGAGCGATTCCTTCGCTACTGCTGCTAACTGAAGCCGATCGATGCTGCCTCTAGATGAACAGTGAGCGTTGCTGGGGGGGTTTGGATGAACAGTTCCCTGTGAGGGTGGATGAACAGGACCCCGTGGTGTTGCCTCTGGATGAACAGGACCCCGATCGATCGAGCCGGTAGGGGCTGGATGAATAGGACCCCGTGGAGGGCAAGATGAACAGGACCACCCCGTGGAGGGCGGAATGAACAGTAGACAGTGGAGGGCTGGATGAACAGTAGCCCGTGGAGGGGTGGTTGAACAGGAGCCCGTGGAGAGGGCTGGTTGAACAGTAGCCGGTGGAGTAGCGCGTGGTGGAGGCTGGATGAACAGGAGCCCGTGGATGAACAGTCGTAGGTGGAGGCTGGAGGAGGTCGACGGTGGATGAACAGTAGCCCGTGGAGGCTGGAGGGGTCGACGGTGGAGATGAACAGTGTCCCGTGGAGTCCCGTTTTGCGGTACGCCACACCCCTCCCGATGAACAGGACCCCCGTTTCGACCGTAGCGCTCCAACACAAGTCCGTTTCCTCCGTTTTGCGGTACGCCACACCCCTCCCGTTCAACAGGACCACCGTTTCGACCGTAGGAGTTCCGTTTCCTCCGTTTTGCGGTACGCCGGACCCCTCCCAATGAACAGGACCCCGTTTCAAACGTGGCCGGTCGAACACAAGGCCGTTTCCTCCATTCTGCGGTACGCCAGGCCTCCTTCCATCGGCTATTCCGTCCAAGCCCTCCCGATGAACACAACGACGCATTCTGTTCCGACCCAGCCTGTTGGCTCCCCATGAAAACAACGACGACGCTGTTTCTCCGTTCCAACCCAGCCATGTACACGAGCCCTGGCCGTATGTATGCGCGAGTAGGCGTTCGAGACCCTGCCCGTATGTACGTACGTGGCCGTATTTTCTTTCTTGCACACTGGCCGCTGTACGTACGTGTACATGCTGCGTGCGCACCTCTACTACGACACGTGCGCGCCTCTACATCGACCAGTATGTACGTACACGTTCGCGACCAGAATGACAATGCTACGTACGCTTCGACCAGGTGGGTCCCGACTGTCAGGCACTTCCTTGCCTGCGAAGATGTAGCTAGTGGGTCCCAGCAGTCAGGGGGGCGAATCGTTTTTTTTGCCCGGACGCACTTCCTTGCGTGCGAAGATGTAGCTGGTGGGTCCCCACAGTCAGGGGGAAACGTTTTTTTCACAAAATACGGTGGCCCGTCCTTTGGGTCCCCGCTGTCAGGTCGAGGAATCATTATTTTCCGCGTAATAAGGAGGCACTTCCTTGCTGCGGCCGTGGACCCAGCTGTCAGCCTCTCCACGTACAGTCCACGTCCGATGGAAGTCGTTCCTTGACCACGTTGACCACACCGCGCCGAGAGCACCAGGGCGGTGGACGACGGCGAGGCCTAGGAAGGGGACGACGGGGAGCCGGGGAAGACGCGGCAGTGGAAGCCCGCGCGTAGAGGAGTACGAGGGTTCACTGGTTCGGCTGCGGTGTGAGGCTGCCGTCGCTGCAGGGCCTGGCCAGCGGTGGGAATAGTAGGGGGCGGTGAGGCCTCCGCGGCAGCACAGCCAGCCACGGGAGGCAGGAGCATGCAGCACGACCGGCGCTGCTTTGGGCGGCTGGAGCAAGAAGACCAGAGGTTGAAGAAACACTACGGCCGTTGGATGGACATCGTACGGTCACTGGAGCCAGAATCGTTCATATTGACTAAAGTTGACAAAGGCCCCCATCCCAGTCAACTTAGTAGGCCCACAAGTCAGCCTCCCACCATGGTGGGTCCCAGCTAGCAGGGGGAGTATTCATTTTTTGTGCGTAATAAGGAGGCACTTCCGGTGGGTCCGAGCTGACAGCGGGGGGAACGGTTTTTTCGCGAAATACGCTAGCCCGTCCGGTGGGTCCCAGCAGTCAGGGGGGAAACGTTTTTTTTCGCGAAATAAGGTGGCCCGTCTGGTGGGTCCCTGCTGTCAGGTGGAGGAATAATTATTTTGCGCGTAATAAGGAGGCACTTCCTTGCGGCCGCCTGGACCCAGCTGTCAGCCTCTCCATGTACAGTACTCTTCCGATGGAAGTCGGTCGTTGACCACGTTGACCACGCCGCGCCGAGAGCACCAGGGCGGTTGTCTGGACGACGGCGAGGCCTAGGAAGGGGACGACGCAGAGCCGGGGAAGACGCAGCAGTGGAAGCCCGCGCGGAGAGGAGTACGAGGGTTCACTGGTTCGGCTGCGGTGTGAGGCTGCCGTCGCCGCAGAATAACAGGGGGTGTGGGTGAGTAGAGGGATGGCCTGGCCAGCGGTGGGAGTAGTACGGGGCGGTGAGGCCTCCGCGGCATCACAGCCGGCCACGGGAGGCAGGAGCACGCGACACGACCGGCGCTTCTTTGGGCGGCTGGAGCAAGAAGACCAGAGGTTGAAGAAGCACTACAGCCGTTGGATGGACATCGTACGAGCACTGCAGCTAGAATCATTTATATTGACTAAGTTGACAAAGCCCTTGGTACGCGTCAACTTAGTAGGCCCACAGCTCGGATTTGGCAGAGAACATATAGCCCATTTGCGATTTGTAAGAATGTACAGCCCATTTTTTAATTCTAATGGAATTTACTACAGCCCATTTACAGCTTGTTGAAAGTAGAGCCCAACTTCTAGCTAGGACAACGATTAATAATTTCAAACAAACGCCCAAAACAGAATTCAAAAAAAATTCTCACATTTTGATGGGATCCGAAATATTTTTATCCGAATTTCTAGTCAGGTTAAATATAATTTCAAAATAAAGTTGTATTACGTTAAAATCCAACGAAATATTGCGCGCGCAACAAGTAATGAAATTAAAATTTTCAAATTCCAAAAATAATATATTTTTCAAACTAATTACGTGTTTGGTGCATAGTAACTGTTCAGTTATTATAATTACATCCCATTTATTATTTCTTAAAGTCCATTTTCTTGTTAAGCCTAATGCATACCTCCTAGGAAAGTTTGCAGCCCAGCGGGGCGGAGAATAACAAGTTGACCCGGATATTTTGTACAACTGTCGGCCCAGTTGCATTGCTAATGTTGAAAAAAAGGCCTGTGTAGTACAGTACAACCTAACATGGTTACTCAGCCCACATTCAGCGACGCCGGAAAGGCCCAAACAAGGCTTCTGTACAACTTTTTGAAGTCACTGAGCTCAATTAATAACTTCAGAAAAAAGTTAGATTACAGTGGAACCTAATTAAAAGCTGTCACAAGCAAATAAATAATTCAACGGGTCCCACTTGTGCGTGTGCGCGCGTGTGTGCATGTGTGTGTGTGTGTGTGAGAGAGAGATAGAGAGAGAGAGAGAGACCCATCGGTCGATGCTCGTAAATACATCTTTCAGCCATATGCATTGCTGATGCTCAGTAAAAACTTATATAGTTGACACAATCATATAGAACATCATAGCACACTGAACTTGCATACAAAAATTTCATGCAGGCGGCACAATCAGGATGGAAGCAGTGGATCGCTACGGGAAGGGCTATGTTGAAACCAATGAAGCCATACATAACGGTTCATCGTCTTTATCAATGACGGGGAAATATCTTGAATGTTGTGCAAAGAAAACAGACATACAACACAATAAGTTCTGCTAGCACATTAAGTTGACGTACAGCCCTTTCTAAAAAAAGTTCAGGTACAAAATTAGAACAGGACACAATCAAATGTACTGGCATATCAGTGCTTCACACCCATAGCTCGGATTTAACTAGTATCTGACAAGATTCAGTTGTTACCTCAAATTAGAGCACATCCAGGCAGCCAGCCCTGCCTCTTCTCCCAAAGAAGCAGTGGCCTCCGCGGCGCGATGGAGTAGGCCCTGTGCCATCCATCGTTCCGAGCAACACTGGGAAAGTCTGACGTTGACTCCTGTAATGGACGTCGTCGACGGAACCTGGCACCAGCGGCGGCGGCAGGACTTCGATTGATGGATTGACCACTTCTTCGACATGCACGAACACTCGATATAGGTACATCCCTAACGTGGTCCGCGGCGGCCTTGGTGGTGATGAATAGTACAACCCCGGTTCCTGCACCGGTATCTCAACACCAATCACCTTCGGTATGGTGGACGGCTTCTTCATCCATGCCATAACCGTCAGAGCCCAGCTGTCTGGAGGAACAAACATACTTACGAGCTCACCTCCAAGGTCGTTGATAAGCTCGTTCATGGACTCGCTGTTCCAAGCACGTCGAGGCATGCCGTGGAAGGTAAGCTTTGTTAAAAACTCAAGCTCAAAGGGCACCGAGCCCCATCCTGGGTGCCACCGATCAAAGCTCACCAGCGTGCCATCGCAGAACAAACGCCGGGAAGATTCGAACACACGACTGCAGTCGAAAGTTGTCCGGAACCTGACGAAGAAATCAGCCGGTGGCGGATAGACTTCGATGAGCAAGTCACTTATTTGGATGCCGTGCGCAATGCCAAGAGCTTTGACAAGGTCGTCCGGCGAGACGGGAGGCCGGTCGCCGTTGATGGTTACCATCAGCACTTTGCCGGCAAACTGGTCGTCAAGCGCCGCCATGCCACTGTTGAGCGACAGCACGCAGCGACCGAAGGCAGGACGGACCTCAGGATCTTCGGCTCGGAGATCCGCGTTGACCGGAGACATGATAGTGCGCTTGAGTACAGGGAGTACAGGAGGGGGATTTGGGGGAACTGGAGTAGGAATCGAGATTCCAAAGGTGGGGGAGGGGCGGGAGACTGGGATGAAAAGGTAGCATGAATTTCGAGCACACGCCAATATGCTCTCGGCGCGCAAGCGCACGAAAACACCGGTGGCGCCCACATGTCGGCCTAAGAGTCCTTATTCTTTCTTTTTTGGAGAGGCTGGCCTTTTTTTCAGGATCTTTTGAGAGCCCGGCCTGAGAGTCATAATTGACCTGTTTGGCATTGCGTTACTACTCGGCCCATATTCAACGACACCTCACTGGCCCAAACAAGTGTACATCATCGAAAAGACACTGAGCTCAAAATATATAACTTGAAAAAAGGAGATATACTCTGAACACTGGAGAATGGTGATGCCCTCATTTAGCCCACCAGTAGTTTGAGACAATAAACAGTTCGAAACAACGATATATACAACATTCAAACACTGACTAGTGACTACTACTGACATAAACAGCAAGACATGATAGTTCATAAGAAGTCTTGCTACGCCACCAAAACGCACCCATCTGCAGCGCTCAGACTCTCGTGATCTAGACGAGAATGACATTCTAAACAGAAGCAACTATTACATAGTAAGAGTGACATAGACGAGGATGACCAAATGACAAGGAATATGCATAACAAAAGAAAGAACTACCCATCCAGAACCAACAGCAAAGACAACAAAGTCATTCGAAGAGATGATCCAACACCATCATAATTTGCAGCCCCGCTTCAGCGACCAGTGATCCGGAGACACCAGTACTCCACCCTTTCGATGCAACAGCCCAATTACCTATCAACCCGAAGGCTTGAACCACATCACTGCCTGTCGTAATTGAGACATCGAAGGATCAAAGTTCATCCGGATGCCTTTGTCATTCTCACCTTCTTTTGGCTGCAGGCTGTATCATTGACAATCAGGGGAGTTTGCTCCCGAACTCCTAGGGCTCGCCGTGTAGACACAGTTTTCCATAGCAAACAGAGCCTCTCTGCCATCAAGGTCCTTGCCAACGGTGATCTCCTGGTTAATTGGATAATTGAGTCCGAGAAACAGAGAGTGTGAACCAAGGCTGTTTACCCGCCTCCAACTAAAAAATCCTAAAGGCCCCAATAAGCTGGTATCCTGCTCATAGACGTAACAGCCACTGTCCGGATACTCACGTATTAGACGGTGCTTGTATACAGTGGGGTTTTTGCAATATAACTTTTCCGACTCATGTGTCCGAATGATCATCAGTCTTTTCCGTCATCTGATCGAGCAAGGAACCAGTTGTGCTTCCCTGTTTTTGGCAAAGGTGGTGTGATTACAAAGGGCAGTAACTGTAGGGACACTGCATCATATCAAAAAGGACAGGCATTGTTAATGTAAGATCAGCATTGTTCAGAGTATGAGTAGGATAATGCAAGAAACAACATTGATATGTCCCTGTTGGAACTGGGAGGAAAATACAGGGAAATGTATATTGGGTTCGAAAATATAGAAGTGCCATGCATGGTTATACTCATGTTATCTCGCAATCGATTCTTCACAGGAAACTACCATGTCATGCATGTTATGTACTCTCTCCGTTCCCAAATATTTGTCTTTCTAGGCATTTCAAATAGACACCATACGGATGTATGTAGACATATTTTAGAGTGTAGATTCACACATTTTGCTCCGTATGTAGTCACTTGTTAAAATCTCTAGAAAGACAAATATTTGGGAACGGAGGGAGTAATCATGTTCTGTCCTCACAAACAAATTCTTCAAGGTAACTAATAGACCATGCATTGTTATATACTCGTGTCCTGTGGGAAAATTTTTTGTGAGGATATTATTCTAGCCATTGATTGCAGAAGGGCGAATATAGGTATGTACACATGGTAAGCATTGCAGGATTTCACTACTTCCAAATATAGAGTTCTCCATATGCACATTTACTTCCCTAATGTATGGTTAGATGAAACCAACAGTGTGGTGCATGTTTCTACATCATGAAAATGAGGAAACTAACATGGCCATTGATACACACTCATATTTAGTAGTAGTATATAGATTACTGTAAAATAAGGATAATATCCATATATTCCTAACCGTTTGATTATTCAGGGTACAAATTGGCTGTAATGACATGGTCACAATCGCATGAATTAACTCATTCCAAATATAGCTGATTTACGGCGTCTCTAATACATTGCCATAGTTCTACTCAAATCTGCTCAAACAGGGATATGCCAATCATCACAAAAAGTTCAAACAGTGTCATGGCGTCATCATTAACATGAGATGGAAACAACTTACACGCGCCATCCCAGCAATACGTGGTGCCATCTGCTTTGTCGATCGCGTAGATGATGCCATTGTGTTCAATAGCATCACAGAAGTGTGTATCAGCTTTGACGATGATCCACTGCAAGCCGAGTTGTCTCCAGCTAAAGAATGCACCGGCGTAAAGATAGGCGAGTCCGCGGTCGAACAAGGCAATTAGCTTGAAGTCTCCATAATTCGCATGTCGTGTGGGCACTTGGCAGATTACAATCTTCTGCAAAACAAGGTCCGTCCAACTGACGTAGTAATCTAGATGACTTGGACCGCGATGGCAATACTCTATATAATCCAACGGAGGAAGGATAATCTCATGGGAGGTCTGGAAGTTCATGAGCACCAACTTTTTACCGTCTTCTCTGAAGGCAGCCATACAGTGGGAGTTCATGCCGACCCAGTACATACCTGCCAAGAAGTTTCGGGCGATGGTGATCGGATCGATGTCGAGTGAAATGATGTACGGCGACCCACTACATACCTGCAAAGAAGTTTCGGCTAATGGAGATCGGATTGAAGTCGAGGGGCATCATGCACGCCTCCGTATCATGGCGAGCCAATCTCGCAAGACCAGATAGTAGCAAGCAGGGTGTCTTGAAAAGCTTAGGCCTCGCTTCGACGATGGTCGTGTGCTTGTCCCTCGAGCATGCAGCCAGCCGCAGGGCACTCAACATATCCATACACGAACAACAGAGGTCGAGGATGTCACTGGGGAGATTGCTCCAATCGTGGCTCATATGGATGCTGCGCGGTTCGCGTTCGGCCATGGTGGAGTTTGGAAGGGGGCTTGATTTACGGGGGAGAAGGATGTCGGTGCTGGAGCGGCTAGCGAGGGAATGGTGGTACTGGGGGAGGCGAGTGAGGCGACGGTACATGGGGGCACAGTGAGATGGAGACGGAGAAGGAGATGGAGATGGAGTGGTGCTATGGGAGCGGAGAGGGAGACGAGGCGAGGCGCCAATGTGCTGTACAGCGACAGTGACAGACTGCACAGTGCACAGGGTGAGGCTGACTTTGGTAACCCGAACACGCCGCCTGGACTAGTGTCAGGTGCAGGGTGTTGTCACTTCACTGTGAGGACCGGATGAATAGTATTTTGACCATCAAGTGTACCACAGTTGTACTACTACTACTACTACTACTACTACTACTAGTAGGAACATGAGTACTCCAGTATTGTATAGCGGAAATAAGTCTCCCGTGCTAGCATGCCTGTTCACTTCATCGTTCAGGTATCATCCATATTGCGAGCAGAACCAAATTCTTGTGCATGCCCAATCAACGCCCTGCCGCGATGCATGCAGTGGTCGTTCTGGGCATCAAGGACAACATGTAGATCATTCCACACTTGAGAACAGGAAAAATGGAAAGGTAGAACGCGGCAGCAGAGGAAGGGAACCCTGGCTAACGAGGCTGGTAGGGGATCGAGCAGGAAGTTAATGCTCCACGCCTAAAGGTTTTGGGAAAACCTGATTTTCATAAGGTGACTTATACTCACCTAAACGGAGGGAGTATTCCTTAACCAGAGAATGTTGTGTCTCCCACTCACGCGCTCAAAAAAAACTACGACACATTTTTTTATCTGTTTGCATAGGTCCCACCTATCAGGAAGGATGGGCACGTACACGAACAGGTACGACTCATCAGTCTACCCGCATAGCCTTTTCGTTTAGTCTACCTAGCCGTCTAATCAACTGCCTGCACGCCACTTCTACCATTTACTTCTGCATCGGGAACCGATTCTCCTCGGCTTCTTCACCTCCCCTTCGTCTTCATTTGCATCCAAACCCCACTGCGTTCACATTGTTTTAACCTCTTTAAATAATCATCTACTACTTCAGTTAGACTAGCCATCTAATCCTAATTCTCCAAACCATAGCCCTCCGTTCCAGCGGTTCCAAATGGCGAAAGAGATCGAGATGCAGGTTTTTAGCGTCCAACATGTCCTTGTCGAAGGCTCGATGTGCATAGTTGCCACCGTCACCGTCCACCCAAGGGTTGTTCGGCAGTGGATCAACAATGTATCCAACTCCCTTGAAAAGGTAGAGACGAGGGTCATCGGTCTCGACGCAGAGTACATGGAGCGTGCCCCTGGGAAGATCCAGCACGGCGCCGTCCTTCAGCTCGGCGCCGTCCTTCAGCTGTGCCTCGAAGATGATGTTTTGGTGTACCACATCATACACTCGCCCTCCATACCAGGTGAGCTTCACGATTTCTTGTCTCGGGAGGACGTATACTTCTGTGGGGCAGCCATCGAAGGGGACAAACAGAAGCTGGAGCCGTACAACCTTGATTTGAAAAGCATCGCAGACCTACAAACCAGAATCAAAATTCCTGTAGAAGATTGTGATAAACAGACACCATCCCTATTCGACGTAGCAAATTTTGTGCTCGGTACAAATCTTCAGAAGGGTGATGAGACGGTGGCATTAATGTCGTCTGGATGGGAGAATTATCCCTTGACGTACGAGCGGATAAAATATGCTGCCCTTGATGCCCGTGTGAGTTTCGAGATAGCTGCAAGGTTCAGAGAGCTTGTTGCGAAGCTGTCTCCCACAGAGAATGAGAAGAAGAAGAAGAAGAAGAAGAAGAAGAAGAAGAAGAAGAAGAAGAAGAAGAAGAAGAAGAAGAAAAGGCTGCACCAGCAGGAGGGCATTATGGATGGCTGAACTATTTTCCTCTCTTGTAAAAAAAATTATTCCCTCTCGGTGTATATTGATATAGATGGACTATTTCGATGGTGTGCATGTCTTTGGAACAGAGTAGTAGCGTGGGTCCGCTTGACTATAAGGAACTATTTATCCGCATATATAGCTTTTCTCTGCTACTCCTTCCAGTGATCGGTATGCAGTGCATGTGTCCATAGACATGACAGCTTGTCCATGGAAGTTCAACTACGGCGACCATCACGTTTCATCTCGCGATTCCCACGACGCCTCTCCAACCCACGGCACCACGCCCCCCGATGTGCGCCTCACCCCTCTCGGCCGCACCGCCCCTCTGCCTTTGTGTGCATGACATGTGGGCCACCTAAAATGCGGCGAGCATCAAGTTTCTACCACAGCCACCCGCGATTCCCACGACGCCGCTCGAACCCATGAAACCACACGTCCCCCGACCTGTGGCTCACCCCTCTTGGCCCCACTGCCCCTCTTCCAACGGGAGCATTACATGTGGACCAGTCACCTATCGGGTCCACATGTTATTGACTCAAAGGTAGGTGTAGTAAGGCGCTGAAGCTCAGTCCCGACGGCCCTGAGAGGGAAATGTAACTCCTGCGCCAGGGCTTGTGGTGCTCCCGCAGCATGAACTCATGCCAAACTCAAGATTTGTTTCTTTACTATACATGCACGCAACGATTTAATGGACATTGTAATCTCAACATGTGATGGGGAGCTCTAAATTTGAATTTGAAACTTATAAAACGAAAAGATTCAAAACAAATAAACTGGGAGAGAGGGAGTATATCGTAGGATGTGTCCCATACAAAATAAGTCCCCTGGTTTGTCACCGCGAAGATGCGGTTAGAAAGGAGCACATCGTCTTCCTACTCGTACGACAACAAATCGGCCGCAGACAGCATGGTCCGCCTTTGACCGCCATGTGCAAGGTTCGTGCTATCTTATTCAATCTCACCGTGGTTCCATCGTACCAATTCATGCGGTGGCCCGTTGCATGGCTGATCCCTATGTTGGACAAAGGTTCTACAGGAACGGTGTCACCGTTGTAAATGTTGTGCAAATTGATGTTGGTACCCTCCCGTACATATGCAAGCCAATCTCCACTCGCACCGAGCCTAACCTGTGAAACCGTGGGCAGGGGGAGAATTAGGAAATGGACACAGAAGTAGTCTTTAGAATGCATTTACTACGTGATCAAACTCATCTTACCTGCTCATCGGAGGAAATCCGAGTGCCCCTCAACGTCGGCATCTCAAGGGGCGTCAACTTGCAACTACGGCCACGACGCGCTAGAGAGACCCCCAAGGAAACATCCTCGTGCATTCCACGGAACATCAAGATGCATTTGTATGAGTAGTTTATCTTGTGAGAGAAAAGGATGAACGAGGGAAGGCCTCTAGAGATAGAGATGGACACTACTACTACCAATGTGTTGGCCCGTGCGTTGCAATGGATCCAAAGTAGTAGAATAATACTTGTTCACGTGCTTGAAATATAAACACTCTAGTTTTGATATACATGTGTCAGCAGACATGACAGCTTGTCCATGGAAGTTGAACCACGGCGACCATCACGTTTCTTGTTTCTACCACTGCCACACCCACACGCGATTCTCACGACGCAGCTCCAACCCACGGCACGACGACCCCCGACGTGGACATGGATCCTCTGACGTGGCTATCACTGCCTTGCCCTGCCTTTCCTTCGCTGACAGGTGGGACCCAAGCTTATGGGTACCACATGTCAGTGACAGAATGGTAGGATTGTTCGCGTTAGGGGATCCTCATCCCTCCGACGTGCCCCTCATCCCTCTCGGCCCCACCGCTCCTCTGCCTTTGTGTGCATGACATGCGGGCCAGCTGAACTGCGGCGACCATCAACTTTCTACCACAGACACACCCGATTGGACGCGGTTTGCCTGCTCCGCTGCTGTGCTTCGATCCGTACTCCCGCACCATCGAATTTTCATCCAGCGGCTGTGACACATTTCGTCCCGGTCATCAATCCTCAGCTGGAGTACTTATGTACTACAGGTAGTACCCGCCGGTGTGGCCATCTACGCCTCGTAACGCCCCAATGCCCAGCTGTGGCACCCTCGCCACGGCCACGCCACCACCGGTCGGTTCATCTCGAACGAGTGAGTCGCGAACCACGCCACCACCATGAGAATGACATGTGGGCCAGCCGTATTTAAAGTCCGCATGTCATTGACTCATAGGCCGGGCACTAAGCCACTGAAGTTCGGTCCCGTGGGCCCCGAGAGGGAAATGTAACTCCTGTGGCAGGCCTTGAGGTGCTCCCGCAGTACGAGCTCGTGCCAAAACTGGAATTTGTTTCTTACTACTACCAACTAGTACTAGTAAGGTACACGTGCATTGCACGCATGAGATTCTGGTGGTTTGTGCATTATGCTTCTACATGTGGAGCTTTCTGGATTCTAACATGTGGCAAAATCTGGTGGAATGTAAGGTTAGGCAAGTTTGATTAACTTAGGTGAGTGTTTGGTTCAAGCCACACCTTAGGCAAGCCACACTAAGGCCCCACATGAGATACACACAAAACATTTGGCAAGATTCCCTTAGGCTTGCCAACTTGTGGCTCTCATTTTGAAGAACTAATAACTTTGCCTAAGCTTAGTTGTGGCAAAGTTAGTCATGAATTAAGTTCAACCATGGAGTCTTCTAGATTATACATGTGGCAGAATCTGGTGGATGATATCCAACGGCCAGTAGTGCTCGGATTTGCCATCTTTGTACCGTCGGATTGGCTTCATCCAACGACCAACTTTCAAAGTTTTTCACACACTATATAGGGGGTATAGATATAGATGTGCCGGTCCGTTGCAATGGATCCAAAGTATATCTATTTAGTGGAGTGCACTCTAAACACATTATCTATTTATTTTTCTCTAACCTTCCGTAGCCATGCAACCAAGCCACATAAGCTTCATGGGTGCGCACCACATCATATTATTCATACTATGTTGATTGAAAAAAAGATAAATCACCCAAAACAAGATCTTCCCGTTTTTTGTTCCTACGATGTTGTGCCGTGCACGTACCTACTAGTTGTATAGTGATAGTACTAGTAATATAGTATTAGGAGTACAAACCTGGTACTAGTAGGAGTAGTACTAGTACGGAATGCTCCTACTCTATCAACGAGCCCCGTCTGACACCAAATTTCTTGGCTTCCGTGCTACAGCTAGATCTTCCCCTCATTTCTGTTTTCCAACCCGGCGGCGGGCGGGGTGTCGGTTTGCTCACGGCGGTCCCACATGAAAGTGAAAATGCTAGGCAACACGCCTTCCCTAAGCTATGTGTCGTGCCGGACGGGCCGTGTTGTACTCCCGATTCCCGGGCGCGTTGGGGTGCGACGCGAACGCGGCAGGCCTTTTCCTTTTACCAGCAATGTGCCCGTGCATTGCGACGAATCCAAAGTAGTAGAATAGTAGTATTTGTTCACAAACTTGAAAGAAATCACTATTGTTTTGATATACTCCTAATATATTACTCCCTCCGTACCTAAATATTTGTCTTTTTTGAGATTTCGAATGGACTATCACATACGGATTATATAGACATATTCTAGTGTTTCTAGAAAGATGCTCGCGCGTTGCACGAAGTTGATGGAAAAGGTAAGCACAACTTATAAATTGACGGATGGAGTACTAGTTACAGTGATGCATATAATTAAGCAAAGGGATCGCACATGTCGGTATTGACTGGAACGAGAATGCAACAGCACAATAAGAATTAAGGCCACGATGATGCGATCGCAGTGGTGGTTACAGAAGGCAAGAAGAAAGATGGATCCAAGAACGTACGACCTCCTCCTACTCAACTTAGTGCGCCGGGCCACCGACCGGCGGCTAAGGAGCGGCGGCTTTTGTGGCGAGGTCGAGGTGCTTCTAAGCAAAGGCATCCAATGCTTCCAGCCGGTTGAGGAAGGCCAACGTCGTAGCGTCCTCACTAGCCTTGTAGATACCTATGTACACGATTTGCTCGTACACGTGGATGTGTAGGTCGACGAATTCTTGCAGGGCGAGGCGCCTCGCGGCGAGTGCGACCTCCAGGTGGACATTCTTCGTGGCGTCGGCGGGCAGTCGCAGGGCCACCAGTGCTTGAAAGAGGTTCCGGCCATGGAGGCCGATTAGGGTGGCAGGCAATGAGGAGCCCGGGCACGCGGGCTGGAGGAGTACGGCGATGTCGTCCGCGAGGTTCTTGAGGACGGTGAACTTGTTGCTGGTGGCAACGATCATCTGGTCCAACTGAGAGTCGTAGTTGGCGTCAACGGAGGCCATCCACCAGCCGGTCTCCAACACCGTCTGGAGACGATCCTCGGCGCCATGCCGCAAGCCGGCGTCATGGACCATCTGGCGCAGCCGCTGGCCGCTCACGCGCATCGCCACCATGGGTCTAGAGTGAGCTCTTTTGCGCTTAGTGTAGGTGCTTAGGCAAATGCTTAGGTGCGTACGATGTGGTAGATGCATTGGAATGGAGGGGCGCCTTTATATGAGGGCAATGAGGGCAAACTGCGTTGCATTCACATCGTGCAACCTCTTTTCCCGGACCTCCTCCCATTACTTCCCTCATGCATTAATTGAAGGAGGATGCATTGGCCGTTCAACATATCGGGAACCGCTACTCCCTCCCTCGTCTGCATTAAAGCCGTATCGGGAACTGCGCCACCCGCTGTCAAATCGAATAGTCCCTCCACCTAGGTGAGTATTAAGTCATCTTACTAAAACCAAATAGTAAACACATAGGCGTGGTGCATTAACTCTCACGTTGCTTCTTATTTTTTGACATAAATAGAGGAATCAGCCAAGAAGAGATGTGGGGCTTGTATGCTTTTAATGACTTGAGACTATCAAACATGACATGCAGTGGTCAGTTCGTTGCACAAGAACAAATACAACCCACGTCAGCACACACGCATCTTATATAGCATCACATCCAATGGCTATAAAAGATGAATGAGACCAAATTATATCTCATCTAGATGAATTCTAGCAAAACTGTATTAATAATACTTAGTACTCCTGCGCCATGTATCATATATTAGTATCATGTAGTACTTTATTTATTGCCATGTATGACACATAGTACTCAACTCTCTCTCTCTCTCTCTCTCTCTCTCTCTCTTTCTTCATTTAATTCTATGACACCTCATCAAAATTGCTAAGGCTAGTACCATTACAACCAGCCTTAGCAAATACTAAACATTAAGTTCTCTCGTTTTCCTCTCCACCTTGGTCACCTAGACGGAGGGAGTATACTGCGCGGGCTTTTCCTGCACGGTAGGCGGGGCAGTTCCGCCTAGTCGGTTCGACAGAGACGCGAGAAGACGAGGGAGTAGGCTGCTACAAACGTAGGGCTGTGTGATTTGACAGCGAGTTACTGCTGGACAGGTGGGGCCCCGTGATTTGACTTGCCATTATCATTTTAACTACGGCGCTACGACCGGCGTGAGTCTCCCAATTCCTGACCACCTCCATACAAGTGCCTCTCCCAATGCTCCACCATGTAATAGAGGCTGGCTCTTGCATTAGATCCCACTTCTCCACTTTTTCCTTGCCTCTCTTTCCTCCACATATGAGAAAATGCCATGTAAAGCGCACTATTGTACTTGCTCCTACAGGTGCTTAAGCTTGCCACATAGGTATAAAGTCTGATGTGGCAAGTTAATCAAGAAGAGAGAGACTAGTTTGGTGACCCAAGGAAGAAATGGTGCTAAGCGCGCGTACCTAGGTGAAAAGACAATTTTGAGTCTATAGCTAATTAAATGAAGCAAACTTAGCAACACCATTTCATTGGAAGAGGTCACTCCTTGGCAATGCAATAAATACTAGTACTCCCTGTGTCCCATAATATAAGAATGTTTTTAGCACTACACTAGTGTCAAAAACGTTCTTATATTATGGGACGGAGGGAGTACGAAGAAAGAGATAGAGAGAAGTAAAAAAAATACACTTATAGCCAAAACCTTGTTGTAGTATGAGTGACTAAGTGATGACTATGTATGACATGCCAACATCAGATAGCCTAACGCACCGTGTTAAATCTCCAAGGGCACGACCGCACGAGCGACGCGACGGTCGTGGTAGGCGCGACCACGATACGGGCTGCTGGCAGCCCTTGGATCCGAGATCAAACGGTCGCATGCTAAGTTGCTAAAAATTTGCAGAATAACCCTCCAGGATAGGATATTCACCCATAGGTCTAGAATCACGCCATGCAACCGTTCGATCTCAGATCCAAGGGCTCTCAGAAGCCCGTATCATGGGAGAATGGAAAGCCACTACCCTGCCGTTCGCACGCTGGCAGTTCGCTCCTACTCGTCCCCGCACGTCCTTCAATACTACGGCGGTTCGCTCCTAGTCGTCCCGTCCATTCACATTACGGCAGTTCCACTAATCCTAACCCTCCTCCCAAATCCATGGCGTCCCAAATCTCCCCGATCGGCGGTGAGTACAAGGTTAGAACCATCACCGGCGATGAGTTCAACGTCATCTACACTCGTTCTTCCGCGACGGTGAAAGGATACCTTTCTCGCTTCAGACGCATGTTTGAAGACTCAGATGATGAGTGGGTTGCTGGGCTAGATGTTGAGTACACCACAGTCCTAGGACGAGAGAAGGATCTAAAGGACGAAGAGAGGAAGAATCCCACCGTGATCCAGGTTTGCGTGCATGACTTATGCTTGGTCTACCACATATGCCATGCCGATGTTGAGTGCCAGGATTTTAAGGACTTCCTCGAGAGCAACCTAGTCAAATTCGTTACTGTAGACTTTGGTAATGACAAAGAAGTCATGCGTCGGATAGGCCTCGTTGTAGGAAACACCTTCGACCTCCAGAAGAATCGGCTGGTGTCCTCTCGTCAGCCTTCAATGCTGACCCTGGCAGGAGCCATGGTTCATCCTTCGTACGGTAAACTGGAGAAACCTCCATACACGTTTCATCATCATGCATGGCAGCAGAATGTACTAGATATAGACCACATCCACTACGCTACAATGGATGGCTACCTTTGCTTCAATAACTACAAGGGTTGGATGAAGAGCAACAGCTAAGTGTGCGGTTCAAGCAAAGAAGTATCGCCCAAGAGGAAGAGGGACAAGGATGAAGTCGAGGACGTGGACGAGGACTCCGAGTAAGGTGGCAGTGTCGTTGCTCATGGTGGTTCTAATGCAGTGTCTACCGGAATAGTTGCAAAGTTTAATTTCAGGTGTGCTTAATTTACTTTGAGGGGTGTGTTGTGCTGAGCCCCCAGCAGAACTATGTTATGTTTCTTCTTGTTACTTTAACTCTTCTGTACGTACATACTAGTATTTCTTACATTTCATCTTTTAGTTGGTATAGTACTACCACTCGTTTCTTCACATTATATACGTACAATATATATGGCCAACATCATATAGCCAGCAGTTTAGTTGTCAAAGAATTTCAGGGTGCTTAGTTTTGTCAAAGAATTCCAGGGTGCTTAGTTTTATTTGAGGGGTGGGTTGTGCACTTGTGCTGGACACCATTATTGTGACAAGCCTTTTTCATAGTACTATATGCATAATTTGGCAACGAGCACTCTCTATATGTACCACCTTTTTTTTTCAATTTCAAGTATTGCTCCATGGCGCAATCCATCGATACTACTACTGTACAAAAGTGGAGTATATACATTTTTTAAAAGGCTAGAGGGTGGAGCAGTCTAGCTCGGTCGGTTTCACGAGAGGCGAGGGCATTTGTGATTTGACGGCTCATTACTGCTGTCAAATCGAATAGTACTGCGCCGCCCGCTGCACGCCCGGCGCCTCCATTAAACCCCTCCGTTAAACCCGCATGCAAACCGAGAATCCTACTCCTGCCACACATCCGTTCATGAGCGGGCCGGAATTAAACGCAACACCGGCCGAGCTCCTCCCGTCCGCCCTCAGTTTAAACGAGGCCAGACGCCGGCCAAGCTCCTACCGTCCACCCTCTATTTACATGAGGCCAGACAGACAGCGGGCAAGAATCGCACCCCTCCGCCGCTCCCCCATCTCCTCCTTCACCATTTTCTCCACTCTTCCGATGGCTTCTGATGAGCCCTTCTCCGGCATATTACCCGGCTGGGTGGCCCGCCGAGCCCTCCGGATACGGGCGAGGCCGCTCGGTGCTTCACCAACCTCGCTTGGCCCAACGGAGCCAGTTGCAGCCCCCAAGCAGGCGCGTGGTTTAGCAACTCGCCGCTCCAGTTCAGCTCGATGAGGAGTGGCGAGTTGCTCCACGCTGGCACGGCGGCTAGCACGCCGGTACGGGTGCCGTCGCTGCCGCGTCGTACCGTGCCACCAGTGTCTGCGGTGGCCGCGCCTCCCGTGTCTGGGGGCGCGCCTCCCGTGCCTGCGGCAGCGCCATGCAGGCAGAGACAGAAGCCGGGTGCGTGGAGAGCGACGAGTCGGTGGCCAGCTTCTCCGTGTCCGCTGCCATCATCGAGGAGAAGTAGAACTCGGGAGGCCGCTGCCACTTGGGACCCATGAAGGCCACCGCCGATGCGACGACCGCGGATTCAGGTGGTTTCTTTGCTTCTTCGTCTCTTCTGAGGACCTTCGTCGACCCCGCAAGTGTCTGACGGACATGAGGAAGACAAAGGGATCCGCGGGCGGCCATTTAGAACTAAAATAAGTCTAGATACATCCATTTCTAGGACAAGTATTTCCGGACGGAGGGAGTATTAATTATACAAGAGAGCCGGATTGGCACCTCTTAGTTCATGTAAATGTAATGGAATCCATCATGTTTATATGAAGATCCGGCTTTTTTATACGACATCATTCATGCTTATATGAAATCAGTCCGTGTTTGCACGAATTTCATCTGGTTGGTTAGAGTTGTAAAAATGTATGCCGCTGGCGTTTGATGTCGTCCTCCGCTTAAGGAAGCGGGAGGAAATTTGCCGGCTGCCGTTGGAGATGCTCTTTATGCTGGAAATAATAGATTGACATCCAATCCATTTGAGTTAATTGCCTGTATGATTGTCCCTCTATAAAAAGTTAATTGCATGTGCAGTGTACACGTGACTTGCAGGGTGGCTACAGCTTCGTACAGAAAGTTAAAAAGAAACAAGTCCATCCTTAATCTTGTATTCTATGTACTATGTGGGTTCCACTGTCAGTACAGTAGCGAAAGAAGTATATATTAAATAAGTAGAGTAATATATAATATAAAAATAGAAAGTTAAAAGACAGAATTCGAACTCATGTCATCGCGTTGCGAGCATCCGGCGCTAACCAGCCCAGCACATTTTTGTTGTAGACCATGCTGGAGATATATCTCCATGTCTACTCTTATATATACTCCATTCGTTCCTAAATATTTGTCTTTTTCAGATTTCAAATGGACTACCACATACGGATGTGTATGTAGACATATTTTAGAGTGTAGATTCACTCATTTTGCTCCGTATGTCTTTTTAGGAAGGGGTCAGAGTTGTCCTTGATTTATTTATGAGGTATCCAGATGGCACTGCACCGCCATGAAAAGATGGTAACATCAAAATTATGGACTACTTTTTTGAGTATGTTGGTAAGGTCCGGCATAGTCACTTGTTGAAATCTCTAAAAAGACAAATACTCCCTCCGTCCGGAAATACTTGTCATCAAAATGGATAAAAGGAAATGTATCTAGACGTATTTTAGTTTTAGATACATTTCTTTTTATCCATTTTGATGACAAGTATTTTCGGACGGAGGGAGTAGAAAACAGAGTTGGTGATGATGGTGTGCGTGCCATCCTGCAATATAGGCCGTTGGATTTATATCTAACGGATAGGAAAGAAACTATGGCAATTTTGCAAAAATATACCCACACGTCTCTCCATGTTCGCAAATAAGGCCTTCCCTCATTCAACCTTTTCTATCACAAGATAAACTACTCATACAAATGCATCTTGATGTTCCGTGCAACGCACGGGCAGCTAGCTAATTTCTTTTAAAATAGTTGCTGCGGTAATTGGGTTGAAGTGATATATTTTATGTCTGCCCCGAATGATTTCAGATTCACTAGTAGTAACAAAGAAAAGGTTGCCTTGTTAATTAACAGAAAACAGGGTGAAAACTATCACATGAGGCCGGTAAAAACAAGGCACACTGGGTTCAGCGTCATCGTCACTACAGCTGTGTGCGCGCGAGAAGTCTACATATCGAGGGGACCACCGAGCGAGGCACCGAGACACAATGTTTGAGACAGAAACCAATTGACAGATTATTATCAGATCGAGTTGTCACCCTTATACTGTCATTGTTGGGGGGGGGAGAGAAAGACGTATCGAGAGTGTGCGCGGTAGGCACAGAGGCACAACTAGCGTGTGTGTGTGTGTGTGTGTTTGAAAGAGGAGTAGATAGATTATTATCAAGATCGATGTGCCACCCTACTCCTTCGGTGCCGGGTAGTGTGTGTGTGTATGTTTGAGAGAGAAGCCAGTCGATAGATTAGTATCAAGATCGAGGTGTCACCCTACTCCTTCGGTGTTGGGAAGTGTGGGTGTGTATGTGGGGGGGGGGGGCAGTGACACTCACATATCTCTACTCTTATAAAAAAACAGAGTTGGTGATGATGGTGTTCCTGCTATCCTGCAATATAGGCCATCCGATTTATATCCGACGGACAGGAAGGAAACTATGGCAATTTTGCAAAAAGATACCCACACCCCTCTCCGCATTTGCAAATAAGGCATTCCCTCGTTCATCCTTTTCTCCCACAAGATAAACTTCTCATACAAATGCATCTTGATGTTCCGTGCAACGCATGGGCATCTTGCTAGTAGGGAGAAGGAGTTTGTGTGACACATATCTAGCTATATTAAGGGATAGGTAGATAGCATATGTGTGAGAGACATTATTATACTTTGAGACATTAGTGGATGTGGGTGGGCGGAATTAAAGGGGTGGGCGTGTTAGACATAGAGAGCGTGTGTGTTTCTGTGTGAGAGACTTGTAGGACGGGGTAGAAAGACGAATTTAACCCTGACGGAGGGAGAGAAATACACGAAGTGCGCGTGTGTGATTCCGATGCCCACAGGGAAATGAGATATGTATGCGTGTGAGAGAGATTGCACAATTCATTCACATATCACTATCTAGCGATCGTGGACGTGCATCGCTTGAACATAAGTCAATATCTACTTCATATCGTGGCCAAAGGTACAATATCGATTCAACGCTATAAAGATTGGACACTCACATATCACATTTTTTTTCTATTTAAATAAACCTTTTCAGTTGTGCATGCCAAAGTTATAGTGATGTTTCTTCAAACAACCAATGTAGCTATCATGTATATGCACCATTGTTACTCTTGCATTCAAATTCATTAGTCTTGGATGATTTAAGTTTCTATTTTGAAGTAATATATGTAATATTCATATATGAATTCAACAGGTACACAATTTATGAAATGGAGGCTATGTAATCATATGAGGTAACACTTTTAAGTAGCTGACTACAATATCCATTTCTTTTTGTGCGCCTCTACACTAACACGTCAATGCATTATGTTTAAAGTAAATAACCAATGGCACTAAATTATCTATTTACACGAGAAATACATAGGCTGAGCGTTTGATCCCTTTTTTGTGAACGCGCCACTACACCCGTACGATTGGCCGCGCCCGTGTGAACGTCCAAGTTATCGGCGCATCATCCCGAGTTATTGTCTTTTTTTCTGGGGTGGACTTCACACCAGTTATTAACTACTGACGCGTGCCCCATGTACACAGTCTAGCATGACCTTCCCGCTAGCACGGTCCAAAATTAGTTGAAACTGGATACGAACGATCCCGCGTGCGGCAAAATCTCCCGCCTCCTTCTAAAATTTCCGCCACCTTAGTCTTTAGCATGCGAAATCCCCCTTTTGTCCTTGGTGCACGGAGACCAACAGTTACAATACCGCCCTCATCTACATGATAGGTCGGGGCTGCTTTGGTAACTTCCGGTTCCCCCACTACATGGCACCCCCATTTCCTCTCCCCCTCCCGCAAAAACGACTAACTCCACAGCACCAGAGCATCTTACATCACGCCGTCCGTACTTCATCGCCCTTTCTCCCCTCCCCTCTCAAAACCCTAGACTGCTCATCCACCAGCGTACCATAGCCCATTCACTGCCAGCGGCGTCCACCTCGCCGGATCTGCTTCTGCGGCCGCATCTACCCTCCCACCTCCCCTAGAAACAAGTAGACTGCTCATCCACCACTGTACCACAGCCCATTCAGTGCCGGCCTTGTCCATGGCACCGGATCTGCTTCGCCGGTACTCTCGTCAACCGCCGCGCATCTGCAGCGGCTCATTCGTACTCCCCACCGGAGATGCTTCGTCCACACCCCCGGAGCCGCCCCACCGACTCCCCCGCCGACGGCCTCTGATCCTCTTCGCCGACACCTTCCTCAACCCTACCGGAGCCGCTTCGCCGACACCTTCCTCAACCCTACCGGAGCCGCTTCGCCGACACCATTGTCAACCCTACCGGAGTAGCTTCGCCTATACCATTCTCAACCCCACCGGGGCCGCTTTGCCAACTCACAAGTCCACGGCCCCAGATCCGCTTCCTCGCACCCTCATCCAACCTACCGGAGCAGCTTCTAACGCCCCGTCCACGGCCACAGATCCGCATCGTCGACACCACCCTTAACCCAACCACCGGAGCAGCTTCTGACGCCCCGTCCACGGCCACAGATCCGCATCGTCGACACCATCCTTAACCC
>NC_057796.1:459196556-459199228 GCF_018294505.1 Triticum aestivum
ACCCAACCACCAGAGCAGCTTCTGACGCCCTATCCATGGCCGCAGATCCGGGTCGTCGACACCTCCTTAACCCAACCACCGGAGCAGCTTCACCTACGCCCTCGTCCACGGCCACAGATCTGCTTCGCCCACACCGTAGTCCACCCTATCGGAGCTGCTCCACAAACACCCTACTCGACGGTTCTAGATCTCCTTACCGGACCCCGACAGCCAGCGCAGGTCATCACCCTCGATGTTTCTAACCTGATTCCCACCGTCTAGAGAGATGCCAAGCACCCGCCACGGCCTAGGTACTTGTCACCTTTAAACCCGTCCAACATCACCTGCCCGATGTACTTCAAATATACTAACCGGTCACTGTTACCTGTTATGCAGCTGGCAAAAACTACAAGGACGATGTTTCTTCTGGATCTAACAGCTTGGCCAACCAAGATCCTGGACTGAGGCATTGCTATGATCTTGTAAGCGCGTCTCTCTCTTGTATTGTTCTGTGCCTGCCAGCGTGCTTTGCTAGGATTTTCGACCAGTTATCCCTTTGTGCAGACAATGATTTCTACTACTGGCTGCTAAATTAGATATGTAGATGTCATACATGATACTACCTCGTACCTCCGTTCCTAAATATAAGTCTTTCTAGAGATTCCACTATAGGCTACGTACGGAGCAAAATGAGTGAATCTACACTCGAAAATGCATCTATATACATCTGTATGTGGTCCATACTGGAATCTCTACAAAGACATATATTTAGGAATAGGGGCAGTACATTACACAAAATCGTAGGTGGCATGTAGGAATTCCAGTGCACTACATTAGGCTCCCTTAGAGTGCCTGCTAGTCCAGCATACAAAGTCATGGCTAGTTTATGGTACGCACACAATCGTTAATTGGTGGTTTAAATATGCGCAAGGGATATGCAATGTAGTATCATGTAGAGATGTCTGAAATTAGCCGTGTCAACTTGCAGATAGGGTTACACAATGAGAAAGTACAAGATGTATGTGGCAATTTCATGGAACGTCGCAAAAAAAGGAGAGGCAGCGGTGAGCCTATATAGTGTGCTATGGTACGTCACTCCTCCATTGCAATCATCGTGACATGTTATTTGTATGCCAGTTCTATTAGCCAAGTTTCTTCGGGGCAGTTATTACGAGTTATCCTAAGCTAATAAGCACCTGTGAATATAAGCTCCATTTAACAAGCCAACCAGTTCTTTTCATTGCGTTTTCAGCTTATCTTTGGTATGATCAGTGGAAAGTCTAGATTGCATTATTATTTTTCATTTTGCTGCCCATATGGAAATTAATTTGACTTGCAAACAACACAAATTGAACCCAGTGCAGTAATTAATATGATAGGAAAACAGACCATCACTATTTGCTCAAAATGCAAATACAAAGATACCATCTACTTGGCACAATCTACTTTGGTCAATGTTTTCCATAAAGATCCCATTGCCTAATTTAAACGAAGAACACATGACCCACATTTAAATGAAGAACAATTATTTATTGAAATTCGATGGTCCAAGTGGCTGGTTATTATCGTATAGCAGCACCACCTGAAAGCATCATATAGCAGCAGCAGCTCATAGCAACTCATCATACAGCAGCAGCAGTTTGCAATTCATCATATACCAGCAGCAGCTCATAGCAATTCATTATATAGTAGCAGCAGGAGCAGCTCAGAGTAATTCATCATATAGCAGCAGCAGGAGCAGCTCATAGCAATTCATCATATAGCAGCAGCAGGAGCAGCTTGTAGCAACTCATCATAAAGCAGTAGCAGCAGCAGCTCATAGCAATTCATCATATAGCAGCAGCAGCTCATAGCAACTCATCATACAGCAGCAGCAGCTCATAGCAATTCATCATATAGCAGCAGCAGGAGCAGCTCATAGCAATGCATCATATAGCAGCAGCAGAAAGCTCATAGCAATTCATCGTATAGTGGATCAGAATGAAAATTTGGCAAAAAATCAGAGGAGATCCTCACCTTGTTGGATGAGCTCGTCCTTCAACAGCACCTCAAGGCCATGGCCTGGGAGGAGGGGAGGGGGAATAAGGTGCCTTCTACCGCAGTGTGGCATCAGCCGTAGTTGTGCAGCGCCCGCCGGAGTAGTGCGTTGGACGAACCACAGTGGAGCAGCAGCTGGAGACCATGAGAATGAGGGGCGGCGCCAGAGGGAGGAGCAGCCAGGGAGATTTGTGTAGCGACCAGACCTCAAACAGTCGGTGCTGCTGTGCACCAGTGTCATCCCTGGATCAGTAATGCTGACACGCACAGTACAAATGGAGGATTTATAACAGAGTAGCAAATCACACACTTACACTACTGGAATCAGCTAATTTGCCATCTGCCAGATCTTTGCCGTCTGCTAGCTGACGGCAAAAAGGTCTTTGCCATCAGCTACCCAAAAGCAGACGGCAAAGAAAAGGCTGACGGCAAAGAAGCTCTTTGCCATCTGCCAGCTCTTTGCCGTCTGCCAGCAGACGGCAAAGAATCTTTGCCGTCCGCTGGCAGACGGCAAAGAGTGAGGTGGCCCCCACCCCCCGCTCGTTTGAAAAAATCTTAACGGCCCACCTCTTTGCCGTCCGCTAGCAGACGACAAAGAGGCAAAAAGGCGGACGGCAAAGGCTGGCGGACGGCAAAGAGGGCACTTGACTAACGGC
>NC_057796.1:459200840-459208308 GCF_018294505.1 Triticum aestivum
TGAGGAGGCGGCAAACTTCGTGACAGCACACTACGAAGCCAAAAATCATCATTTGCATAATCCGAAGCCTCGGTACAATGCTGACGACCCTAAAAAGGGTGGATCCAACCTCAGCCTATTCAAAGGGAATCTCGCACCAGCCAGTGTTTCAAATCCAGTATCTTTGGATAACGAACAATGGCGGACCATTTCGTTGTATATCTTCAACAACCTGATAGAAGTGCGGCCGTACATCGAGTAAGTTCTCGGTACATAGTTTCGCAACTTCTATTTCCTTTGAACTGCTCTTATTCCCGGATATTTCATACAGTCGATACGTCGCCTTATTCTCGTATGGAGCGGTGATCCAAAAGGATTCTGTCGAAGAGTATGAGCTTCTCGCAAAGCAAGGAGGCGGCTATCCCGGTTTCATCTCTTGGTTCAAACAAACGGTAATTTCTATTAGACTTGTAGGCTAATTTGTAGGCGGCTATCCCGGTTTCATTCACTAATTTGTGCGTAATGCAACAATCCTTTCATATTAAACTTGTAGGCTAATTCAGAGTCTATGGACGCCGAATTGATACAAGTCGCTAATGGTTTTGACTATAAGGTCCGTTCATTTGACAAATACGACATCAACGGGTATCGCTTTCGTACCTATGGCAAAGAGCTATCTATGGCCGACCGAAAGTCTACAAATTGTTGTGTATCTGCTATCGGCGAAGGAGGTACCGAGTATTATGGGAGAGTTGAAGCAATTTATGAACTTCTATTCTATGGTGAAAACCCACCGAATGTCGTAGTCTTCAAATGTTATTGGTTTCAGCCGAAGGAGACTAGAAGGACTCATGAACATATAGGGCTAGTTGAAATCAACCAAAGCACCCATTTAGATGTTCCTGATGTCTATATTACGGCTCAACAGGCGACCCAAGTATTCTATCTACCGTGGGCCTGCCAAACTAATCCAAATCTGAAAGGTTGGGATGTCGTTTATGAAGTGCCGCCACGTGCTAGACTATCTCCCCCAAAGGAAGAGGATTATGAACCTCACATTAACCCAGACATATACGAAGGAGAATTCTTCCAAGAGACACGTCTTTCCAAAAAGCGTTTCAAGAACCGCTATACTTCACCCCAAAACATTGAAGTAGACAGCGACAGTGAATCCGACATCACCCCAGAGGAGGAACAAGAAGAGCTGGAACAAGAAGAGGTTACTGCTGCGGATGACCTGTCATTGCTTGACCGATTACGTCAAGGTGGCCTTGCACATGTTGATGCCACTGAACCCAATGAGCCCGTCATTGATTATAGTGATGATGATGATTATGCATTTATTGATGATACTGATCGAGATTATTAGTAGTGTCAGGTATTAAATTTTTTAATGTTGTACTTGATGATGATACACTTAAGTGATACACATATTATTATTCATGTCGGTCTTTTTTTTATGTTGTACTAATTTTGTTTACTGTTTGTCATGGCAGGTGTTGAAAGATGGTGGGCGCTGGTCGGGAGCGCGCCAAGGCCCCTTCTTCGTCGGCGCGTGGTCTGAGGTCTTCGATTCCAGACGTACCTCTCCGCCGAGCGTTGCTGGACAGTATGTCCACACCGCCGGGCCCTTCTTCGTCGACCGCGGTGCCCAGCAGGGGACGAGGTAGGAAGAGAGGAGGTGGGGCACGTGGTCGCGGGAGAGGAGGTAGGGTGACTGCTACGGCGCCTTCCTCGCCGCCACCCCCAGCTGTTTCACCCGAGCACGTGACTGCTAGGGTGGACTCGTCCGAGGAGGAGGCTACACGGACTCCGGTCCACGAGCCTCCGGTCCACGGGTCTTGGGCCCACGAGCCTCGGGTCGACTGGCCTTCGGCCCACGAGAGTTCGGCCCACGAGACCCCGGAGGAGCACACGTCCGGATGGGGTACCTGGCCGGATCAGCCCGAGGAGCCGAGTGGCCATGCTGATGATGGCGGGGAGCCGACTGATCTTGAGGAGGAGGGTGGCACCGTCTACCAGCGTGGTGCTACACGGCTCCCGTCCGTGCCGGCGACCCGCGAGCAGAGGTGGTTGATCTTCCCTGGTGGGGAGAGGTACGTAAGTGCATTTAATATTTTTGTACCTCCTGCATTCACGTTTCTTCAAATAACTAATGCGTTGGCCTTGTCATGCTGCAGGGGTTGGGACCACCATCATAGTGTCCGCCGGCCCAACTCCGTCCTTGGAGTTCTTTGCCGGCAAAACTTCCCGGGGTTTGTCACGTTGCCTAGTGAGGGTCAGCTTCCAGAGCTTGGGTTGAGCTGGGAGCACTACATGGCTGCCCCGGCCCCGCCGGATGTCATTATCGACGGTGTCGTGTGCGACACGAGGGCAGACATGGTGATCAGGACGTTCTGGGTAATTTCTCCTTTACACATTTCAAAATCTTCAACTAGCTAGTTATTAATTGTACTAATCAATATTGTCTCATTTGATTGCAGACATTCTACAGGTGTGAGGAGGGATACGAGGAGGACAGCGCAAATGTTATCCAGAACGTCTGCAAGCGCCTACTCCAGAACTTACGGCATGAGGCTCGGGTGCAGGCTGTTCGAGACTACTACGCCTTGCGTGGTATCAAGAAGACCAAGCCGGCGTGCCGCGATAAGTTCCTGAGTAAGGAGCAGTACATGAAGGTAATTCTTAAGGCCTTCTACTTAAGTTCCTTCATTTAGTAATTCTTAGCCGTAGCGCTCAAGTTTCTATTTGCTAACTTAGGCGCCTCCGAGATGGTGTGCGGATCGGATGGATTGTTGGGAGGTGTTGGTCAATGAGTGGTGCTCAAAGGAATGGCTAGCCCTCCACAACGAGGCCAAGGACAAACGTGCCCAAATGGAAGGTGTGCCACACCATCAAGGCAGCTCCAACTTATATCAGTTTGGGCGGAACTGGGTATGTGGTTTGCTTCATGATTCATGCAATTCATTCATCATGCTAGCTTGAGCCCTTTAATTACTAATTTACATTGTTTCTCTCTTTCAGGCACGCCACAATAAGGTGGATAAGGTGCCAGAGGTGTACGACCTGTATGCCATGGCCCACACTGCCTCTTTCAAGAAAGTCAAGGCTTTCTCTCAGTCTGACCTCGATGATGCAAACAACTTCACCAACATCTCCTCCCACAACAAGCTCGTGAGATATAGAGATGAGGGGAAGGCGAGGAAAGGGGAGGACTTTAACCCGAGCCAGGGTCCCATTGATCCAGAGCTGGTGATGATATCTGGTGGCGGGAGGTCCCATGGCTCCATAGCCATTGGAGATGGACTTATCCGTTGTCCTAGCACTCTCCCGGAGATCAAGGCGCGCTAGTCGAGCTCCGCTCCTGAGATAAGGCCTCGTGAACGGCCAGTGCAACTCGCCATCAAGGTTAGTGATACGTACTCAGTTATCTTTCTCCATTACATTGTGTGCGCTTCCATCAATGATTACAAATGGTCATGTGAGTGGTGTTGCAGGCTGCTATACAGACTGAGAGAGATAGAATGGAGAAACTTCTGGCGGAGGTGGCGGAGAGGCAGCGGGAGATGGAGGAGAGGACGAGAAAGATGATGGAGGAGGAGAGGGCACGGAATGACATGCAGGCAAGGGCCATGTACGAGCTCCTTGTGGTAAGTTTCTTCTGCAGATTACTTGCTAGTCTTAACATTTGAGTCTTATTACTAACTAGTATGACTCTGTTCTGAAAACCAAATGTGCAGTCTGTGTGCGAGAAGTCCGGTCAGCCCGCTCCGCCGATGCCAGTGATTGCTCCTGGGAGCACGGTGAGTTTAGTTTGAATGGACATTACTTGGTAGTCTTAACATTTGAGTGTCGTAATGCTAACGAGACATTGGAAATGATCTTTGGTGCAGCTTAACTCCAGAAACGCATCGCACGATCCTTCTCCAGGTAGCGGCACTAGCCACCCCGCTCCTACACCTCCCTGATCACGGTAAGTTTCTCTAGTGTTTTGCTTAACAAATGCATAAAGACCTAGACTTAGCTTTATTTCCTCCAATATGCTTACCATAATGACCTAGAGTTAGCTTATTTTCCTCCAAAATGACCCATTTTACCTAGGTTAGCTTATAAATGATGCAGTTCATCCAAGTTAGCTCAAAAATGACCCATTTTACCTACATTAGCTCCTAAATGATCCATTTTAGCTACGTTAGCTTTAAAATGGCCCATTTCACCTAGGTTAACTCCAAAATGACCCATCTTACCTAGGTTATCTCATAAACGATCCATTTCAACTAATTTAGCTCATAAACGATCCATTTGACCTAAGTGAGCTAAAAAACGATCCATTTCACCTAAATTAGCTCTTAAATGATCCATTTCACCTATGTTAGCTCAAAAAGATCCATTTCAACTAAATTAGCTCTAAAATGACCCATTTTACGTAGATTAGCTCCTAAATGATCCATTTTACCTACGTTAGCTTTAAAACGACCCATTTCATCTAGGTTAGCTCCAAAATGACCCATTTCACCTAGGTTAGCTCCAAAATGACCCATTTCACCTTACTTAGCTCAAAAATGATGCCCTTCACCTTAGTTAGCTCATAAACGACCCATTTCAACTAAGTTAGCTCATAAATGATCCATTTCAACTAAGTTAGCTCATAAACAACCCATTTCAACTTAGTTAGCTCATATATGATCCATTTCACCTAAGTTAGCTCATAAATGACATATACTTCTTGTTCTAGTCTTCTTCTTGTTCTAGTCACCTATTTCTAACTTTCTTATTTACCATTTTGCAGATTTCATTCACTTCATGGAAGCTAGCTTGCTATGATGGAGTGCTTGCTTTTCCTTTGATGAAACTTTGCATTGTATCTAGCTTGCTACGATGGAACTTGCTATCTTCATGAAACTTTGCATTGTAATATATATATATGGATGGAACAATGTGTATGGATGGAACTTGCTTATGTATGAACAATGTGTATGGATGAAACTGATGTGATATGTGATATGAAACTTATGTGCTGGATATGTGATATGAAACTTATATATTTTCTGTGCAAATTGTGGGATTTAATAAAAAACAGACAATATGCAGGCTCTTTGCCGTCTGCCACCGACGGTAAAGAGCTCTTTGCCGTCCGTGGCAGACGGCAAAGAAGCCACGTGGCAGCCAACTGTGCTTCCTGGGAGCTGACCCATTTGGTCAGTTTGCCTACAGTGGCAGACGGTAAAGACTTTGCCGTCCGTGGCAGACGGCAAAGAACCTGCACTTTGCCATCAGTGGCAGACGGCAAAGAAGCTGCCATCTAGTGACGTGTAGATGACATCATAAGGCGGACGGCAAAGACCAGAGAAATTTTGCCGTCTGCGGCGGACGGCAAAAGTCTGTCGTTAGCCACTTAACGGACTGACAGCGCAATTATTGCCGTCCGCCCTCTTTGCCGTCCGCCGCAGACGGCAAAGAGCCTTTGCCGTCCGCCGCCAGGAAGCAGACGGCAAAGCAGCTGTTTACCGTAGCCTTCTTTGCCGGAGCCTTTTGCCGTCCGCGGCTGACGGCAAAGGTCTTTGTCGTCCGCCTTTCGAGCCTTTGCCGTCCGCCGTGGCAGACGGCAAAGTAGCTGTTTCATGTAGTGTTATTACATCGAGTATCTCAAAAGAGAAATAAGTATGAAAATATGGCTTAAGGCCATCTAATACGATAACAGCGGAAGACTTGGAAGAATAGTGAGTCCATCAACTCCAACGGCATCACTGAGTATAAGACCACGACCTAAGGCACCTGACTCGTCGTCTGAAAAGTCTGCAACATAAAACGTTGCAGCCCGAAAACGGGTCAGCACATGGAATATGCTGGCAATGTAACACATAGAGAGTCATGAACATAATAATGCTATACTACATGCATATATGGCTGGTAGAAGGCTCTATGGTTACAGTTTTGCGAAAAGCCAATTTTTCCCTACTGCAAAGGAATAAATTTTATTTAACTATCATGGTGGTTGTTAAACCTTGAGATGGTTGACAGCATCTCAATCCCAATTAAGTATCATCATTAACCCAACAAAATTAATTAAAGTAACATGGTGATGAGATTCACATGATAATCCAAGTACTAGATACTCAAGATGTCCATAACCGAGGACACGGCTAACCATGATTAGTTTATACACTCTGCAGAGGTTTGCGCACTTTTACCCACAAGACTCGATCTCCTCCGTTGGGATTCTCGCACTTCATGGTGTTTGAGAAACGGATGACCGAGACATAGTCTTTCAGAAGCGTTAACTCTCTACTCCGGGTAGACAGTACCACCTACATCCCCTACATCTGCTAGTCTACCTCTTCAAGAGCTCACACAACTTAATCAACTATGCTAGAGCCCATAATAGCTTGTGGCTGCACACGGAAGTTTCTAGCATGAATAATCTCATGATCCCTTTGAGCCTGGGTGGCGGTCCTTAGGATGATCACACGGGTACTCCGGGATATCCAAAAATACAGGCAAGACTGGGTTCCCCAGGTGCCTCAATCCACCCAGATGTGAGTTTTAGTTGCCACCTTAAGTAAACCATTAATTAACAATCTCACATCTGTCGTGAATATCTCTCAAACCCAATCCACGTCTACTAGCATAGCATAGCGATATAAGAAAACGTAGAAGAAACTCCCAAGGGTTTGATAATAAACAGGGCAATAGGCACTACCTCAACTACTTCCCAATACCCACAATTTAATTAGATCCTAACCATGCAATGTTTGAGGGTTGGTCTAATGCAATAAAACTGGGTAGTAAAAAGGTATGATCAAAGTGTTACTTGCCTTGCTGATGATCCGTGAAACTTAGAGATTCGAAGTAGCAAGCGGCGCACTCTGGGTACTCTATCGCAAACAAACAAGAATACAATAAGCACTCATCCAATGCACAGGTAAAACTCAAATAAAGATCTAAACAGAAAGTTCAACTTAAGAATTCCGGTTTGCAAAAAGAATCAAATCAAACGAAGCAACGAAAATCAAACTGCGAAAGAAACAAGCTTCGTTTACTAATCTGGCTCTAGGTCAAATTTTACAGTAGCAAAAACTTATTTGAGTAGGTCAAACGGAAAGAGAATTTCGAGACGAAACTCTAGGCGCTTGAATCGCCTGATTCCGATAAACAAGCGAAAAGATAAACCAGAACGAAAATCTGATCAGAAATCGCGATCTGGAATAATCGCGGAAAATCCGTCGAAAAAGAAAACTGACGAACAGTTAAACGAACGGACGTTCGTTAGTTGCGACAAACCGATGAACACGTTCGTTAGAACGAACGGATCGGTGAACGTTCACTAATTAATTAAACCAAAAAAATAAACCAATCTATTAAAAAAACTAGGGTTTCAAAAAAAACCGAACGGTTTTTTTTAAAACCGGCTCGGCAGCGGCGGCTCGGCTACCTTGTCGGGCAGCTCCGGCAGGACTCGGGACGGGGCTCCGGCGGGTCGGGCGAGGGC
>NC_057796.1:459208812-459216497 GCF_018294505.1 Triticum aestivum
GGTGAGGGAGAGGGGTCGGGGGTACTTAAAGGGGGGGAAGGGGGTGCCGTGGGGGAGGGGGCAAGGCGGCGGCGGCGAGCGGGACTCGTGGCGGCGGCGGTCTCCATCTCGGTCTCCAGGAGGGAGACGAGGTGCGGGGCTGGGCTGGGCCGTCGGCTGGGCTTCGGCCCAGTCGGCACTCGGGCTACTTTTTTTTTAAGTAATTTCGCCGAATCTAAAAAAAATCATAGAAAAAATAAATAAAAATCCAAAAATGGTAAAACAAATTTTCATCGTCTAATTAAAATAATTAGAACGAGATGAACATTTTCTTGGCCCAAAATGCAGTTTTGAAAACGTGCAATTTTTTTAATGCAATTAAAATAGCAAATAAAATCCGAATAAAATCCAATATTTGATTTTAATATTTTTCCTCCAATATTTCAATTATTTTGGAGAAATCATATTTTCTCCTCTCATTTATTTTAATACGAAATATTTTTCGGAGAGATAAATAATTAAAACCAAAATCCTCGTTTCATTATTTGATAAAAATCAAATATGAAAACCGGGAAAATCCCCAACTCTCTCCGAGGGTCCTTGAGTTGCTTAGGATTTTCGAGGATTTGCCAAAATGCAATAAAATATGCTATGCAATGATGATCTAATGTATAACATTCCAAATTGCAAATTTGGGATGTTACAAACCTACCCCCTTAAGATGAATCTCGCCCTTGAGATTCGGGTTGGCTAGAAAATAGGTGAGAGTGGTTCTTCCGTAGATCTTCCTCGTGCTCCCAGGTGGCTTCATCTTCAGTGTGGTGACTCCACTGAACTTTGCAGAACTTGATAACCTTGTTGCGGGTGACTCGGCTGGCATACTCAAGAATCTTAACTGTTTTCTCCTCATAGGTCAAATCACTTTCCAACTGAATCGCTTCCAGCGGCACTGTATCTCTCAGTGGTACCTTAGCCATCTCTACGTGGCACTTCTTCAACTAGGAAACGTGAAATACATCATGAACTCCTGACAATCCTTCAGGTAATTCCAGCTTGTAAGCAACTTCTCCCATACGCTCCAGAACTCTGTATGGTCCTATAAAACGTGGCGCTAACTTTCCCTTAACTCCAAAACGCTTCACTCCTCGAAGTGGTGATACTCGAAGATAAACTTTGTCTCTGACTTCGTGAACTGTCTCCTTACGTTTAGAATCCGCATAACTCTTCTGCCTGGACTGGGCTACCTTGAGCCTATCACGAATCAACATCACTTTCTGTTATGATTCCTTAATCAGGTCTGGTCCAAACAACTGACGGTCTCCAACTTCGTCCCATAACAATATGGGTTTATCCCACTTCCATTCGGGTATCGGCAATGGCTGTAGCAATCCTGTTGGCTTCTGATGCTCTGCCTTCACTCTCTGACATACATCACAAACTGCTACATACTCCGCAATATCCTTCTTCATTCCGGTCCACCAGAAAGTATCCTTCAAATCCAAATACATCTTGGTGTTTCCTGGGTGAATCGAATACGGTGAATCATGGGCCTCTTGCAAGATCAACTTCCTGATCTCCGGATCATTGGGCACATAAACGCGGTCCTCAAACCATAAGGTATCGTGCTCATCCTCACGAAATCCCTTGGATTTTCCTTTGCTCATCCTTTCCTTTATCTCGTCAATCTCCTTGTCTGGCTTCTAAGCTTCCCTGATCCTTTCCATCAAGGTAGACTGAATCTCCAACGTTGCTAAATAGCCTCTTGGAACTATCTCCAAACATAGCTCGCGAAGATCCTCGGCTAATAATTTCGGTAACTCTCCGGTCATGAGGGTGTTAACATGGCTCTTGCGGCTCAACGCATCAGCTACTACGTTAGCCTTCCCTGGGTGATAATGCAATCTCATATCATAATCCTTAATGAGTTCCAACCATCTCGTTTGCCTGAGATTCAACTCCTTCTGCGTGAAAATCTACTTCAAACTCTTGTGATCCGTGTACACCTCACAATGGTTTCCGATGAGAAAATGTCTCCATGTCTTCAACGCATGCACTACGGCTGCTAACTCCAAATCATGCGTGGCATAATTCTTCTCATGGGGTTTAAGTTGTCGTGAAGCATATGAAACAACTCTTCCCTCCTGCATTAGCACTGCTCCAAGTCCTCGACGTGAAGCGTTGCAATATACTTCATAATCCTTGCATTGATCTGGCAGAATCAACACTGGTGATGTAACCAATTGTTTCTTCAACTCTTGGAAACTAGCTTCACATTCCTCAGTCCAATTGAATTTGATGTCCTTCTTTAACAGCTTTGTCATGGGCTTAGCAATCTTTGAGAAATTTTCAATGAACCTCCGGTAGTATCCTACAAGTCCAAGAAAACTACGGATTTCTCCAACTAACGTGGGTGATTCCCAGCTTGTTACTGTGTCAACTTTGGTGGGGTCTACTGCTATTCCTTCTCCGGATATAACATGTCCGAGGAATCCAACTTCCTTCAACCAAAACTCACATTTGCTGAACTTGGCATATAACTGGTGTTCTGTGAGCTTCTCAAGTACCAAACGCAAATGCTCCTTATGCTCCTCTTCATTCTTGGAGTAGACTAAAATGTCATCAATGAACACCACGACGAACTTATCCAAAAACTCCATAAACACTTTGTTCATCAGGTTCATGAAATAGGCAGGGGCGTTAGTCAGACCAAATGACATAACGGTATACTCATATAGCCCATACCTGGTGGTAAAAGCCGTCTTAGGTATATCCTGCTCTCGAATCTTTAACTGATGGTATCCTGATCGTAGATCGATCTTGGAAAATACCTTAGCTCCTTGTAATCGGTCAAACAGATCATTGTTCATCGGCAGTGGGTACTTGTTCTTGATGGTCACTTCATTCAATCCACGATAATCAACAACCATCCTCAACGATCCATCTTTCTTCTCCACTAGAAGTACTGGTGATCCCCAAGGTGACGAACTTGGGCGAATATAGCCTTTATCCATTAACTCTTTAATCTGCTTCTTAATCTCCTCCAAATCTTTTGCGGGCATCCTGTATGGTCTCTTAGATATCGGCCCTGTGCCTGGCAAAAGTTCAATCAAAAACTCAATGTCTCTATCTGGTGGCATGCCTGGCAACTCTTCTGGAAATACATCCGGGTAATCCTTCACCACTGGTACTTCCTCCTGTACAACTCCTGATAAGGAATTCACCTGAGTCCTCTTCGGCATATGCCGGGATACATACTTAATCCTTCTTCCTTCTGGGGTGGTAAGAAAAATTGTCTTACTGGCGCACTCAATGTTCCCTCCATACTTCGATAACCAATCCATGCCTAATATCACATCCAATCCTTGCGATTCCAATACTATTAGGTCCGAGGGAAACATGTAGTTACCAATCCTAAATGGTAACCGATCACACCATAAACTAGCCATATACTCTGCTCCTGGCGAGGTTACTAACATGGGTGACCTAAGGGCTTGGGTTGGCAGTTTATACTTATCCACAAATCCCCTTGATATGTATGAATGCGATGCACCAGTATCAAAAAGAACGAGTGCAGTAAATGACTTAACCAAAAACTTACCTATTACTGCATCTGGCTGAGCTTCAACCTCCTCCACGCTAACGTGGTTCACATGTCCTTTGTTGAAAGGGTTCGGCTTCTTCCCAGAGCTTCCATTGCCATTTTCATTCTGGGCTTCAGGACATTCAGCTGCATAATGTCCAGTCTTCTGGCACTTGAAACAAGTAATGTAGCTCAGATCCCTCTTGGCTGGGGTAGGTGGGTTATTACGGTTCTGCCCGTTGCTTCCTCCATTCCCATTACCATTCTTGGGGCCATTATGGTTGTGCGAACTACCTCCTCCATGGGTATGCTGAAACGGCCCTCCCGATTTCGGGGTAAAACGTGGCTTCTGCTGAGCTCCAGAATTGTACTTCCCTTGTCCATACTTCCTCTTACGGTTTTCAATCTGCTGTTGCTTCCCTTCAATCATGAGATCTCTATCTACCAACTCCTGGTAGTTGTTGAAGGTTGCTACCATCAACTGCATGCTTAGCTCATCATTCAGTCCTTCGAGAAACTTCTCCTGCTTGGCTGCATCTGTAGCAACGTCATCTGGAGCATAACGTGCTAACTTACTAAAGTCCTCCACATACTGGCCTATGGTGCGTCCTCCTTGGCGTAGGTTGCGAAACTCACGCTTCTTCATGGCCATAGCTCCTGCTGAAACATGGGCAGTACGGAAAGCTTGCTGAAACTGGTCCCATGTGACAGTGTCAATAGTGTGTGTGGCTGTGTAATTCTCCCACCATGATGCTGCGGGTCAATCAAGCTGATGTGCGGCAAAACGCACTCTCTCCGCATCTGTGCATCCTGCAGTGGTCAACTCCCTTCCAACTTTGCGGAGCCAATCATCTGCAACAATCGGCTCGGTGCTGCTGGAAAACACCGGCGGATTTAGCCTCAAGAAACGGGCTAAATGATCAACAGGTGGTGGTGGTGGGTTGTTATTGTTGTTGTTGTTGTTGTTGCCTTGGTTCTCTACTAACAGTTGCATCAGGGCATTCTGCTGCTGAATCAACTGAGTGATCTCCGGTGGGAAAACAAATCCGGTGTCACGTCTCGGAGGCATCTGATAGGTTTAGAAAAGATGAGAATTTAGAATAGAATGAGGTCTAGAGAGAAAACACTACCCATATGCTCATGAGACAAACACAATCAATATCACTCAATCAAATCAAACAAGTCATACAATCGATCTAACTATCGTTACAAAGTGCTCGGACTATACTATATACATGGGGGAAATACTACTACTGATTATGGGGGTCTACTAGAAATTTTGATCGGTCGAAGACTCCATGATATCTGCTCCAGCTTCATCAACAAAGTCATCTTCATTGGGGTCTGAGTCGGTGTCGTCGATGATGATGTAGTTATCCGGGCAAGTAGAATCATCATCTTCTCCTCCTGGAGCTGGGTCTCCCATGAATACTCCGATCTTCTTTATCCGGTCGTCATTCTTCTCCAACAACGTGGCGATCTCCTCCTCATATCCATCGCGCGTAGCCTTGAGTTCTTCCTCCAACTCCGTGATCTTGGTCAATGCCTTTTTCAGATTATCATGTCTGAACACATCTGGTTCTCCTGGCGACGAATGTGTTGGTTTTGCTCCTGGATGAAAGCTGCAATTGATCCATCCTTCTTGGTGCTGATCATCTCCCATTGCTCATCTCGGCGTCCACAAATCTGATAAATAGTATCCTTAAGCTCTCTGTGGTAGACTTCTCCAATGCGTCCCATAGAGATGTGGGCTGCCATGCTCTTTCCTAAACTCCAGGTTGGTGCATCAAAGGAAAATTCTATAGGCTCAGTGACTGGCATAAACGTCCTTCCTGGAACTTGAACTTGAATCTTCCAGCGCTCCTCTTCTGGTAGTGTGGCGTTGTAGGTCCCGGTGAAGCTTGGTATTCCGATATTCAGGTACTTAGTGACTTCCTTCAAGTGTCGTCCAAAAGGTGTATCTTCATCCGGTTGCATGAACTTGTTCCTTGCATCCGCCATTCCTAAAAGAGTAGAAAGTGGAGAGGAGTCAGAAATGAGAAGAGAGTAGTGTTCTAGGGTTTAAGCTTAGTGGTCGTGTCCTACAGTCAGCGTGTGCTCTGATACCACCTTTGTAGCGACCAGACCTCAAACAGTCTGTGCTGCTGTGCACCAGTGTCATCCCTGGATCAGTAATGCTGACACGCACAGTACAAATGGAGGATTTATAACAGAGTAGAAAATCACACACTTATTACATCGAGTATCTCAAAAGAGAAATAAGTATGAAAATATGGCTTAAGGCCATCTAATACGATAACAGCGAAAGACTTGGAAGAATAGTGAGTCCATCAACTCCAACGGCATCACTGAGTATAAGACCACGACCTAAGGCACCTTACTCGTCGTCTGAAAAGTCTGCAACATAAAACGTTGCAGCCCGAAAACGGGTCAGCACATGGAATATGCTGGCAATGTAACACATAGAGAGTAATGAACATAATAATGCTATACTACATGCATATATGGCTGGTAGAAGGCTCTATGGTTACAGTTTTGCGAAAAGCCAATTTTTCCCTACTGCAAAGGAATAAATTTTATTTAACTATCATGGTGGTTGTTAAACATTGAGATGGTTGACAGCATCTCAATCCCAATAAGTATCATCATTAACCCAACAAAATTAATTAAAGTAACATGGTGATGAGATTCACATGATAATCCAAGTACTAGATACTCAAGATGTCCATAATCGGGGACACGGCTAACCATGATTAGTTTATACACTCTGCAGAGGTTTGCGCACTTTTCCCCACAAGACTCGATCTCCTCCGTTGGGATTCTTGCACTTCATGGTGTTTGAGAAACGGATGACCGAGACACAGTCTTTCAGAAGCGTTAACTCTCTACTCCAGGTAGACAGTACCACCTACATCCCCTACATCTGCTAGTCTACCTCTTCAAGAGCTCACACAACTTAATCAACTATGCTAGAGCCCATAATAGCTTGTGGCTGCACACGGAAGTTTCTAGCATGAATAATCTCATGATCCCTTTGAGCCTGGGTGGCGGTCCTTAGGATGATCACACGGGTACTCCGGCATATCCAAAAATACAGGCAACACTGGGTTCCCCAGGTGCCTCAATCCACCCAGATGTGAGTTTTAGTTGCCACCTTAAGTAAACCATTAATTAACAATCTCACATCTGTCGTGAATATCTCTCAAACCCAATCCATGTCTACTAGCATAGCATAGCGATATAAGCAAACGTAGAAGAAACTCCCAAGGGTTTGGTAATAAACAGGGCAATAGGTACTACCTCAACTACTTCCCAATACCCACAATTTGATTAGATCCTAACCATGCAATGTTTGAGGGTTGGTCTAATGCAATAAACCTGGGTAGTAAAAAGGTATGATCAAAGTGTTACTTGCCTTGCTGATGATCCGTGAAACTTAGAGATTCGAAGTAGCAAGCGGCGCACTCCGGGTACTCTATCGCAAACAAACAAGCATACAATAAGCACTCATCCAATGCACAGGTAAAACTCAAATAAAGATCTAACCAGAAAGTTCAACTTAAGTACTCCGTTTTGCAAAAAGAATCAAATCAAACGAAGCAACGAAAATCAAACTGCGAAAGAAACAAGCTTCGTTTACTAATCTGGGTCTACGTCAAATTTTACAGTAGCAAAAACTTATTTGAGTAGGTTAAACGGAAAGAGAATTTCAAGACGAAACTATTGGCGCTTGAATCGCCTGATTCCGATAAACGAGCGAAAAGATAAACCAGAACGAAAATCTGATCAGAAATCGCGATCTGGAATAATCGCGGAAAATCCGTCGAAAAAGAAAACTGACGAACAGTTAAACGAACGGACGTTCGTTAGTTGCGACAAACCGATGAACACGTTCGTTACAACGAACGGATCGGTGAACGTTCACTAATTAATTAAACCAAAAAAAATAAACCAATCTATTAAAAAACTAGGGTTTCAAAAAAAATTAAACCGAACAGTTTAAAAAAAAAACCGGCTCGGCGGCGTCGGCTCGGCTACCTCGTCGGGCAGCTCCGGCGGGACTCGGGACGGGGCTCCGGCGGGTCGGGCGAGGGGCGGCAGGGCTCAGGGCGTCGTCGGGGAGGCC
>NC_057796.1:459216912-459230778 GCF_018294505.1 Triticum aestivum
GCTCCGGGCGGGCTCCTCCTGCGGCGGCGGGGTCGGGCTCCTTCGGCAGCTCCTGGCGTCGGGGTGGGGTGAGGGAGAGGGGGCAGGGTCGGGGGTACTTAAATGGGGGAAGGGGGTGCCGTGGGGGAGGGGGCAAGGCGGCGGCGGCGAGCGGGACTCGTGGCGGCGGCGGTCTCCGTCTCGGTCTCCAGGAGGGAGACGAGGCGCGGGGCTGGGCTGGGCCGTCGGCTGGGCTTCGGCCCAGTCGGCGCTCGGGCGACTTGTTTTTAAATAATTTCGCCGAATCTAAAAAATCATAGAAAAATAAATAAAAATCCAAAAATGCTAAAACAAATTTTCAGCGTCTAATAAAAATAATTAGAACGAGATGAACATTTTCTTGGCCCAAAATGCTGTTTTGAAAACGTGCAATTTTTTCAATGCAATTAAAATAGCAAATAAAATCCGAATAAAATCCAATATTTGATTTTAATATTTTTCCTCCAATATTTCAATTATTTTGGAGAAATCATATTTTCTCCTCTCATTTATTTTAATACAAAATATTTTTCGGAGAGATAAATAATTAAAACCAAAATCCTCGCTTCATTATTTGATAAAAATCAAATATGAAAACCGGGAAAATCCCCAACTCTCTCCGAGGGTCCTTGAGTTGCTTAGGATTTTCGAGGATTTGCCAAAATGCAATAAAATATGCTATGCAATGATGATCTAATGTATAACATTCCAAATTGCAAATTTGGGATGTTACAATTTGCCCCTACCCGCCGGCCATGTAGCCTAGCTGGACATAGCATCGTCGAGGACCAGGCCAGATGGGACCAGTGGCGACGGCTCGCTGGAGGAACCCTAGTGCTGCAGGCAGGGGATCGAGGTAGAGGGAAAGGGGAGAGGAGATGCAAGCGGGCAGGGCAATGAATGCTTGCGTGTTTGTTTTTACTTGAGGGTCAGGTGTGACACGGGCGTGAGCAGTTGCATTTTGAGTGTAATATAGGCAGACAACAGAGTCATTTCACTATTCCCCTTCCCTTCAATTTTTAGTGAGGTTCTACCCGAAACACCCCCTCCAAAGCGAAATTAGTTAAGCCCAAGCCCATAACTCAAAAATGACTTCTTTACTTCTTTTATGGCTTATTTTGACAATATGCCCTAAAAAGGCGGAATCGAACTGGCCCTTAACCTGCAATTCAATTGTGCGTGCAATGATGAATCACTCCTGCCTGCTATCTGTACATTTAGGCATCATCATACATGGCATAACCTAATACATGTGCATTCCATTGTAGAATCTGGAATATGCAATGTTTATGTTAGTTCATACGTTGCACATGATGTTTAAATGCCCCTTAAATCTGGTCAGTCAAGTGATGGTCTTTAAGCCTCCTTCTTTGCTTCTTTTCTTGATATGTAAGATTTGCTCACACATCTGTTCAATTGCTTGTTTGCATCAGTCAGCCATACTAGGACTGTTTGCTTTGATTACTTGTTGTTCTTGACCTAACACTCTAACAGAGCTTGTCAACGATTTAAACACTAAGGGCTGCTGTAGTGGGGCCTTGTCTAACTCATAGGTGACATAAAGGTTTGGCTGTACACTACAGTAGGCTCTCCAAGAGTACCTGGAGATCCAGTTCGAAGGTATGCCTAGTTTTTACATGGTGCGGACATAGTAAATGCACATTTCATTGTGTGCAAGTGCAAGAGATGCGGCATGTTTCATTATGTGGTGTTGTTTTGTTATAATCTCATCCTTTTGTGTTCACAGACTGGAAAGTATGCATATTTATCTTCCAAGGAGATGAGTAACTAGTTTGTGTCACCTTGCAGAGGGGGTGCAATGAAGATAAGATTGAGGATTTCCAAGTACAAGATGTTAGGAAGGAGCCTTGCAAGAGAAGTAGGAGCTGCGCTGAGCCTCTTCAACCTGCTAAGGTAAGTCACTGTATGCAACTCAACAGTTCAATTCCTTGTTTGTTTCAGGCATAGTTAATTTTCTCTTTTCAATTGCTTTATTTGCCCTCAGTTAATGAGATGCCCAAATAATCATGCCTGATGTTCGGTACTTGTATCACTATTAGTTGACATAATTAAAGGCCTTACCATTTAATTACTCTGCCGAAGTGTGCCTGAAGCTTTGAAGTCTATTAACCAACTATTATTGCATGAGCCTCACAATCTAGTTTATACTACGCTAATGATTGCATAGTTTTGCCTGCTGTAGAATGTTTGTATGAAACCCTCTGCTGTTCATTATGCTCCCTAAGACTTTAATTGAGGCACAAAATGGCCAACTGCTTGCTTACTTATACGCAACGTGTTGTCTAAATTTGTAACTTGTCTGTGTTTTCGATTGGGCCCCAACATCATGCTCCTCTGGTGAGCTAAGAGGGATTTCTGTATGCAGGCTGCACAGACTATCTTTTTTTTAATTTTTAAAATATCACCTGCTTATGCTTCATGACGTGTAACATTTTTTTTGAAAGTGACGTGTAACATTATTGTTAGTCCTGTTTTGCCATGTAGTACAAAATAGTGTCTTGTTCGCTTCACTGTTGTAACTATATTTTTGCCCTAGTCATGTGTACTTACAGAAACATTTCAGGATGAAGTGACATCAACACAAAGATCTGCGAGCAGTGCGGCATGGCCGTTACCGAATGATTATGGATTGGAATTGGAATGTGCTGATGTTCTCGAGCATCAACTAGAGGTGGCAAGACAACGTGTACATGATTGTCAACGTATAATCAACAAGTTGGGACTGGACATGCAGGTATTAGATGCAGGAGCCAAAAAAATGAAACAAGACACTGAGGTAACCATGAAGGAATTGGAGATTTTGCAGACTGAAATTTGTGCTATCTGAATCCGGCCAATCCTATTTTCTGAAGAGATTATAGTTCAAATGGAGTTAAGTTGATGCGCGTCCATGATGTATGAGTTGTATTTGCCCAGTGTATGTAATTTGTTGTTTGTGTATGCTTTATTATCACCTGTGCCGAACCATAATGCCCAGTGGGTATAATCGGTTGTAATTTCTTTATTGTATAGTGTAGGATTATTCTACCTTTCTATGCCTTGATCTCTTTGTTGTATAGTATTGAGTAGGATAATTCTTTGAATATGCTATATCGTTCAAACGGGGGCCAACTCGCCCGACCATGGCCCTTCATGGTCCGTCGGATCCATGGGCCTTCTACGTCTCGTAGGATCCATGGGCCTTCTACGTCTCATAGGATCCATGGGCCTTCTACGTCTCGTAGGATCCATGGGCCTTGTACGTCTCGTAGGATCCATGGGCCTTCTACATCTCGTAGGATCCATGGGCCTTCTACGTCTCGTAGGATCCATGGGCCGCCGGCTCATTTATGGGTCTTGTACGGGCCTTTAATGGGCCGTAGACGGGCCTTTAATGGAAATCGTACGTTTTATGGGCTGACCATGACGGGTCGTTAATAGGCCGTATTTGGTGATGCTATGAAAATGGCCCAACAGACTAATGGTCCACAAACGGGCCGACTGTAACGACGGGCTGAATTTGGCCCACAAGCAGAAAATGACAGTAACGGGTCGTAAGTAACCGAATGCTGCAAATGAGCCCAAGAATAAATGGGCCCTCAGAAGGCCGAAAGTTAACTTGGGCTGGAAACAGCCCAACGGAATAACGGGCCGTTAATGGGTATAAAGTGATACACTGTTCATTATGGGCCAGTTTCACCATGGGCCGTTAATGGGTGTAAAGTAATACACTGTTCATTACGGGCCAGTTTCAGCACGGGCCGCTAATGGGCCAAGAGTTACAAAGGGTCTCATATGGGCCGAAAGACGTCATGGGTTATAGATGGGCCAAAAGTGAAAACGGGCTGGAATCATATTGGATGGCCTAGATGACGCTACTGGACCTAATTCGGATAGGGCGTAACGGGCCTTGGGTTAGCGGGCTGTAAATGGGCTATATGCGAACAGGCCGTTAACAGGCTTTCCATGGGCGGCCAGCCAGCTTTTGACCAAGTCAAACGGGCCGGTCTTTTCACAGGAATGGGCCACTATTGGGCCGTGCCACGTGTCGACGTATCATAGGCGCCTTCTATCTAGTGAGTGGATGACATCTGTCCCAACGATGAGCCGACACGTGTTTCCTCTAGCCAATGATGATTTTACACGTGGAAAATCCCCATTGGTCGGGGCTGTTAACGGGTTATCGGATCCAAAACCCAACCCGATAGCTTAACGGTGTTCCGTTACGGTGGATGCCACGTGTCGGTCACCCTTGATGAAAGCACTTCTGTGACGCGCGATTTATCGTCATGGAAGTGAACACTTCCGTGATGATAATTTTGGTAATGTCATGGAACACTTTTATGACAGCACACGTATGACTATCTTGATTCTGTCATAAATTTGTCATGGATGTACATGCATGACAAAAAATGCGACCTACTGTGACAAACATGTATCATCACGGAAGTGTATTTTTTTTGTAGTGCAGACTCCATGGTTGAACTTAAGCATAATGCACAAACCTCAAAACAACAGTGGTTCTCTTTTGTTCTAGAATCTTCCGTATCATAACTGCCCAAACTTTTTTTCTAGTGGAATTGCCATTATTTGTTTTTACTTTATGCTTTACAACGCACAATTCCATGAATCATAAAATAGATTAAGGGCTTCTTTGATTCAAAGGATTCTCAAAGGAATTTTGGAGGATTCTAATCATTAGGAATTTTTCCTATCTTGGTTGTTTGATTCGTAGGATTGTAAACCATATGAATTTTTCCATATGATTCATTTGCACTAGATTTCATAGGAAACATCCCATCCACTCAAACCTCTTTGAAAGAATTCTGCGTTTTTCTATACACAATCAAACACTCGTACAATCCTGTAGGATTCAAGACGACATTCCACTATAATCCCATGTTTTTCCTATTCCCGCGTTCTCAGCTTTTTTATAAAAACTAATTGATTTTGAATGAGATGAACTATAAGAATTAAACGAAGGGCTACATCAGGCATATATGACTCAGAGCTTACATGCTATAGTGTGGTATTTATTCATAATTTGGTTGCAAAATCTGATGCGTGCAATGCACGTGTACCTTACTAGTACTTCGAGTATGTGCAAAACACGTAAATTTGAATACCAATGGCACGCTACACAGTGTCTCTCTTACAGTTCATGAAGCCACGTGGCACATGTGGAGGCGTTGTCGCGACCTCCTTGCGTGGATTGATCACAGTGACGTGCTGCTGGTTCCAGAAGAATGTACTCGTCCTCCCTGAGCCATACTGGCGGTACATGCACGAAGCGAAGATGTGCACGCACGCCACGCACGCACTCATTCCCTCGCACGCACACGCGGGTACACGGGCGGACGCAATTTTGTATCAAGATCCACCCCATGTGATAATTTGATGCGTGTAAAGTCGTTCACTTCATTGATGGTCAATTAATACAGCGCATGCAAATTGAGTGGACGTGAGGGCGGAAGAAAGACATTATTACTCCACTGCGCACATGCGAGTAGTTAAATCGTGGGTTGCTAGTAGTACTTCCATTGGTCTCCTTCGTATTTTGTGCCAATTTTTGACAGTAACATAATATTTACGCATTTAATCAGTGTAGTACTTGAAATTTATGTTCCGCTAAACTCATCGGGAGCCGTTTCGGGCCTCGAAACCAAAACCATCAATTAATCTTTACCTTGTTCCCATCACATTCGAAAGCCTGCTCACACCTACTACTACGTACCAAACCTGAACGTGTTCCCACTATGCAGGTATTAGTACTAGTGCTAGTACTTAGGTTATAAAAAGGGGAACTACCTAACCGAAAATTACTCTACCTTTCCTCCTCATAAGTGCTTCTTCTTCGTCCGTCGTTGCCATGGCCGGTGAGCAGAGCTCTAGGTCGAGAACTACTCGTAACAAGGGAGCGGCAACCAAGGCTGCGAAAAAAAAGAGGGCTCGCCGCCACACAGAGACCTCGAAAGATCTCTCACGAGCAGGCGATGGCTCCCAGGAGTGCCCTAGCCGCGGAGGCGAACATGCCCAGCCGGCGGAGCTGGAGTCGTTATCCCTCGACGGCATGCCCGATCAGCTCAATAAGCAGAAGGAGTTCATCCAAGGCTTGATGGAGTTGCTGAAGGAGAGCCTCGACGACATGCCCACTGAGCTCAATCAGCAGGGGGAGTTGACTGCCGGCTTGGTGATGCTGCTGAAGAAGAGCATTGCCTCGGAGAAGAAGGCGACCGGCAAAATCCTGCAACTTCAGGAGGACAAGGCGAAGCTCTGCCACAAGATCGACCTGTTGAAGGAGAAGAACACCGGCTGGAAGAAGCTGCATGAGAATAGTAGTTCCTCAATGAAGATGTTGCAGGCCCTCGTCATGGAACAGAAGGAGGAGTTGGCGAAGCTCCGCATCGAGCACCCGGCTGCAGTCAAGGTAGGTAATGCGGCCGTGGAACAGATGATGAAGGCTCGCGTCGAGAAATCCCGCGTCATGGACAGAATGAAGAAGATGGCGGAGGAGATGCGCAAGGAGATGGAGGTTGTGGAGGCGATGAAGAAGCAGTTACGACTCCGTGGCGAATTAGATCATTTGGGGTGATAATATTCCTTCTTCTTTTGCTCCTGTGTTTCATCTTTTGCTTCGGGTGTTTCGCCGCACGCGTCACGTTCTCTGCAAGGCATGAATAGAACAATGGTTTTTTTAGGGAATGAATAGAACAATGCTAACAATGAGATGACTAGCAAATTAGATCATTTTTTATCGCCATATGGCACTGGGCTGCCGTGTTTCGTGCTCCTCCGTCGCAGTACTACTCCAGTGGAAAACTTGAGTATACCGCACGGTTCTTTGCTCCTCCTCGATCAGGTCGTCGGCGCATTTATACGAGCAGTCAAATCACAAGGCCCCGCCTTCCCGCAGTAATGAGCCGTCAAATCACAAAGGCCCTCGCCTCTCGTGAAACCGACCAAGCTAGACTGCCCCGCCCTCTAGCCTTTTAAAAAATGTATACTTTTGTACAGCAGTAGTATCGATGGATTGCAAAACATGAAATTAAAAAAAGGTGGTACATATAGAGAGCGCTCGCCGCCAAATTATGCATATAGTACTATTAAAAAGGCTAGTCACAATAATGGTGTCCAGCACAACCCACCCCTCAAATAAAACTAAGAGGGTGCTTGGATACGTTTTAGTCCCATGACTAAAAGTAGTGGGACTAAAACATGCTAGCCTCACCCATGCTTGGATCCAAATACTAAAAAGGCTAAAATCAAGTTAATGAGCATTTATTATCCTCCAAACCCTCCAATCAAGAACTCGCTTGTGTTAAAGGAGAGGAGTTAAATGCGTAGAGAGAGGACTAATCCACATTTTAGTAGGGCTACCCCTGACTAAAAAATTTTAGTCTCAAGACTAGTTTTAGCCCCTCTTTAGTCAGGGGTGCTTGGAACTTTAGCCTCTTAAAGAGACTATTTTTAGTCAAACCAAAATAAGTCCCTTGGATCCAAGCACCCTCTAAGCATCCTGGAATTCATTGACAAAACTAAGCACCCTGAAATTCTTTGACAACTAAACTGCTGGCTATATGATGTTGGCCATATATATTGTACGTATATAATGTGAAGAAACGAGTGGTAGTACTATACCAACTAAAAGATGAAATGTAAGAAATACTAGTTTGTACGTACTGAAGAGTTAAAGTAACGAGAAGAAACATAACATAGTTCTGCTGGGGGCTCAGCACAACACAACCCTCAAATTAAATTAAGCACACCTGAAATTAAACTTTGCACCTATTTTGGTAGACACTGCATTAGAACCACCATGAGCAACGACACTGCCACCTTACTCGGAGTCCTCGTCCACGTCCTCGACTTCGTCCTTGTCCCTCTTCCTCTTGGCCGATACTTCTTTGCTTGAACCGCACACTTGGTTGTTGCTCTTCATCCAACCCTTGTAGATATTGAAGCAAAGGTAGCCATCCATTGCAACGTAGTGGATGTGGTCTATATCTAGGACATTCCGCTGCCATGCATGACGATGAAACGTATATGGAGGTTTCTCCAGTTTACCGTACGAAGGATGAACCATGGCTCCTGCCAGGGTCAGCATTGAAGGCTGACGAGAGGACACCAGCCGATTCTTCTGGAGGTCGAAGGTGTTGCCTACAACGAGGCCTATCCGACGCAGGACTTCTTTGTCGTTACCAAAGTCTACAGTAAAGAATTTGACTAGGTTGCTCTCGTGGAAGTCCTTAAAATCCTGGCACTCAACGTCAGCATGGCATATGTGGTAGACCAAGCATAAGTCATGCACGCAAACCTGGATCACGGCGGGCTTCTTCCTCTCTTCGTCCTTTAGATTCTTCTCTCGTCCCAGGACTATGGTGTACTCAACATCTAGCCCAGCGACCCACTCATCATCTGAGTCTTCGAACATGCGTCTGAAGCGAGAAAGGCATCCTTTCACCGTCGGGGAAGAACTGGTGTAGATGACGTCGAACTCATCGCCGGTGATGGTTCTAACCTTGTACTCACCGCCGATCGTGGAGATTCGGGACGCCATGGATTTGGGAGGAGGGTTAGGATTAGTGGAACTGCCATAATGTGAATGGACGGGACGACTAGGAGCGAACCGCCGTAGTATTGAAGGACGTGCGGGGACGAGTAGGAGCGAACTGCCAGCGTGCGAACGGCAGGGTAGTGGCTTTCCATTCTCCCATGATACGGGCTTCCGAGAGCCCTTGGATCTGAGATCGAACGGTTGCATGGCGTGATTCTAGACCTATGGGTGAATATCCTATCCTGGAGGGTTATTCTGCAAATTTTCAGCAACTTAGCATGCGACCGTTTGATCTCAGATCCAAGGGTTGCCAGCAGCCCGTATCATGGTCGCGCCTACCACGACCGTCGCTCGCGCGGTCGCGCCCTTGGAGATTTAACACGGTGTGTTAGGCTATCTGATGTTGGCATGTCATACATAGTCATCACTTAGTCACTCATACTACAACAAGGTTGGCTATAAGGTTGGCTATAAGTGTATTTTTTTACTCCTCTCTATCTCTTTCTTCGTACTCCCTCCGTCCCATAATATAAGAACGTTTTTGACACTAGTGTAGTGCCAAAAACGTTCTTATATTATGGGACACAGGGAGTACTAGTATTTATTGTATTTGCCAAGGAGTGACCTCTTCCAATGAAATGGTGTTGCTAAGTTTGCTTCATTTAATTAGCTATAGACTCAAAATTGTCTTTTCACCTAGGTACACGCGCTTAGCACCGTTTCTTCCTTGGGTCACCAAATTAGTCTCTCTCTTCTTGATTAACTTGCCACATCATACTTTATGCCTATGTGGCAAGCTTAAGCACCTGTAGGAGCAAGTAAAAGTAAGTACAATAGTGCGCTTTACATGGCATTTTTGCATATGTGGAGGAAAGAGAGGCAAGGAAAAGTGGAGAAGTGGACTCTCATGCAAGAGCCAACCTCTACTACATGGTGGAGCATTGGGAGAGGCACCTGTATGGAGGTGGTCAGGAATCGGGAGACTCACGCCGGTCGTAGCGCCGCAGTTAAAATGATAATGGCAAGTCAAATCACGGGGCCCCACCTCCAGCAGTAACTCGCTGTCAAATCACACAGCCCTACGTTTGCAGCAGCCTACTCCCTCGTCTTCTCGCGTCTCTGTTGAACCGACTAGGCGGAACTGCCCCGGCGCCTACCGCGCGGGAAAAGCCCCGCCCTCGACTTTTAAATAGTATACAGTATACTAATTTTGTATCCATGGATTGCGCCCGCGCCATGGAGCAAAGCATCTAGAAAACGGCGGTACACATGTACAGAGTATACAGCACGCCCGTCGCGTTCGCGTCGCACCCCAGACGGTCGGTCGGTCTGGCACGCTGCTCTCCGAATGGAACGCGCGTCATATTGCGTTTGCACACACATGTGGGACGGCAATTGAGAACCGACCATAGGCACACTCCCCGGCCCCGCAAGTCGGGTGACCTAATAGAAGAGGGAGACGAGCGATAGTACTAGAGAAGTGTTGTACTACGTTGGTGCATGGACGATCCCTGCAAGACACGGAAGATCAGTTCGTCCATGCATGTGACCAGACTCCAGCAGACACGCCTAGATTGACTATCGTGTACATATCGTGCAGGCTGTGTTGTACATGGCTGTAGTTGTGGTGAGAAATCTAAAAAAAGGTTTCTTGTCATCTCGCAAAATTAGGTGTCATGTGCTTCGGATCACTGCGAGGGTTAAACAGCGACAACTCAGTTGGGCTAGTCATTGGGGGCACATGCACGAACAGTGACTACTCGGCTGCCATCTAGGTCAAGCCGACTATGTTAATTAGGACATCTATCGACGGACCCCTTTTCTACGAGTTTATCTTTAATTTGAGCTTTGTTCCTCGTCTAGTTTGTTCGTCGGGATTCATGTTGTCTCCTTTGGGCAGTGAGGTTATGATTTCTTGTCATGTGGCATTTTTTCGTGTTATATGTTATAATCCGGCACTTCAGATCAAAATGACGACAACTGCGCCTCCGGGCCACGTGCATGAAGACTTCTCGACAGTCATTGACGAGGTCAAGCCGGCTCCGGTAGACAAAAGAACACTAGTACTACTCCACTATATAGGCAGGAGCCTCCGTGCTTGCTTGCTAGTGTTGCTCTCTTCACACTGTCTCGGCCTCTCCAGATCTAAACACGACAGCGGTGGCCACACTCTCTCTCTCTCTCTCTGCGCACCGCTGGTCACAGATCCAGCCAGATCCTCTCCGCCGGGGAAGGTGAGAAGGTGCAACGGTCGTCCTTCGCGACGGCTCTTACCCACTGCTGGGCGCGTCCCGATCAGCCTGCCTTACCATTCTCTCCCAAGCACCACTAGCGAGGGAGGGCTTCCGACCCCTTCTTCCTTGCTGCCGTAGTGTGGGCAGATCCGGCCTCCCGCCGCCCACCTAGCGACATCCCGGCGACCATCAGGTATAACTTCCTTCGAAACCGGCCTTGCTCTACTTCTCGAGCTCCTGACGTCGCTGCATTTGTATCTTTTACTATTTCTCAGGCCCCCTCATAGATAGGATCGATCGGCTGTTCGAAAACCACCTAATTTTTTTAGAGGTAAAACTAGTTCATGCACTCGAATCTAGTACTACTTGGTTCAAACAAGGAAGAAAGGGGGTGGGGGTGGGGGAGGATTTGTTACCTGAATCTAGGACTTGGTCGAAAGAGGAAATAATGGGGGCGAAAAGTAGCAGAGACTGGCTATCCCACTGGTCTCTAGGTCTAATAGGGAAATAAAGGGAAACGCAGTACAAACTCAATATAAACCCGATCTATTGGTTGAAAAAGGAAAGAAAGTGGGGACTGGGGGACAAGTCAATAGAGTAAGTCCAGCACTAGATTTGCTAGCCTCACACAGTATAAGGTGGCTATACCGAACAAAAATGGGACCAACCCAGATATCCTGTTCTGATGTTTGTTGCCCCGAGCCACTCTTATGTAATGCCACTGGTAAAATGTAGCAGTCGCACTGTTAAAAGTAAGGACACGTTAAACCAATGTTGTTTTCAATGTAATGCCTCCAGTAATATGAATCAATGGCACTTCTTTACATGTCCTGCTAAAATTTCCCATTAAGATAAGTTGGTTCTTTTCGTTAGGAATGCAACTGTCCTGGTCCGCCTACTCTCCCGTGCCCAAAGTAATGTCGTATTTAACGGTTGTCATAGTTAATCCTAATGTCCACACTAATATCTAGCAATGCCAGTGCTTTAGAAATTGCTAGTGTCCTTGTAGGATTGCCATTCAGATAAGGAACATGCTTCTTTTCATTTGATGCATGTTTCATCACTTGTTAGTCACCCTCCTTTCCACTTTTTTTGTGCAAACAGAGATATACATTTCACGCTCGATCTTAGTTGAACTGCACAAATGATATCCAAATTATAGTTGAGCATTCCAGGAGCTTCACAACCAACCTTGATGTTGCTCAATTTTATTGCAACTAATGAAGAAGAAGCTCTGTGGGTTTCGTTTTCTGATGGAAATGGAACCGGGGCTGGAGCCCTTTTCTTAAAAAAAATTTGAAGAAGCTGCTAGCTCACGGGACATTGCTTCATTTTAGGTGAACTGCACCAAAAGGTCCCATGAATTGAATCATCCATGTTGGTGACTGAAAGAGCCAGCTTTAGCATCCCAGTCTAAGCACCCCCGGCCTCCATCCTTGCGACGCACGGTACACCTCGTTTGCCACCTGCTCGACCCTAGTGTCACTGATAAAATGAAGTAATAATACAGTTAAAATAGAGCGAGTGTCATCTCTATCATTTCATTTCCAATGTAGATAAAGAAAGTGCTTCTCTTTGTTAATGTATGTTTCATCAACTAGTCCCATTGTTAATGTTTAAGCGTTTCTGCAAACTGGGGTGCTTAATTTTAGTTGATATGTACAAAAATAGAGATTTGAATGTCTCAAGGCGCCTCCTTGTACTACCGTTGTACATTGATGTTCATCACTGGCAGAAGGTGTATCTGGGAGACTTGGGACGATGTCCAGTATGAGGCGTACCGTATGAGGCGTCGCAGGGCCCATCTCGCCCTCGCAGCATGGCATACTATGATACTATCGCAATATTTTCTTCTATTTATTTTGTGTGTTTCATCAACTAGTGCCACTATAATGTAATCACGCTTTTTCATTATCTGTGCAAACATGGTTATTCAGCTGCATTTTGGTGGAACTGCACAAATGTACGTATGGAACCAGCATATATGCAGAGTGCGAGGTGTGCCAAGTAAAAATTACCAACACCAACCATGCTGCATGCACGCATTGGAATCCACCACCACCAGTGGGATGTGTGGCGCTCTCTGTGGATGATCTTTCTCGGCAGCAAATCATCTAACCAAATACTAGTAGCTTATATTGGCAGTTTTCTAGGGAGTACTCTTTTCTGAAAGAAGCACCAATCTATTTTTCTTTATTTGTACACTGTGTCACAACTTTGACCCAAAGGTCCAGAGCTATTTTAGGGTGATTGGCGTAGTACTCGGAGACTGATTGTAATCATGATTTTCATTAGCTGTCACACTGATTGTAAGCATGAGCAGGTGGAAGATTAGGTTAGTGCGAAGCTTACCTTAAACCCTACCGCCGCCGTTGAAACGAGGCGAGCGTCGAGGGAACCATGGAGAACGGCGGGGAAGCGACGTCGCGCCATCCGGCCTCCTCTTGCGGTGGGAGAACGAATACTCCTGTGGCTCCGGCTGGCTCTGCACCCTCATGAACGGCACACCATACTCGATCGATTCGTTATCCTCTGGGTGCTCGACCTTCGACCTGTACGCCCACCACCTCCGCCTGACTGTCGCCTCGGGCGAATCTGTCTGCTCCATCGCCCAGAGGAGATACTCGATGAACTCGGAGGACTGCGGCGTGACTGCCGCCGAGGAGTACATGTACATCGCCGCCCTCATCGCCGCCGTCTCGCTCTTTCGCATACATTGCCACATGGCCCGCACCGTCCTCGAAATCTCCCACTCATTGTCAAACCAACAAAGGATCTCCTTCAACCTGGCTAACTTTGCCTGGTTGCCACCGGCGATCTGCCTGATTCGTTGTTGCATCCTCTCCATAGATGTCCTTCTGAGTGGTCCGATGCTAGCTTTGGAAGATGGGAGGAGAGACGGTGGTCTTGCAATAGAGAAGAGGGAGAGGCGAGACGGTGGTTTTGGAATGGAGATGATGGAGAGGAGAGGAGGTGGTTTTGCAATGGAGAAGATCAGAAGAGGGAGAGGCGAGACGGTGGTTTTGGAATGGAGATGATGGAGAGGAGAGGAGGTGGTTT
>NC_057796.1:459230844-459235434 GCF_018294505.1 Triticum aestivum
GGAGAGGCGAGACCGTGCTTTTGGAATGGAGATGATGGAGAGGAGAGGAGGTGGTTTCGCAATGGAGAAGATCAGAAGAGGGAGAGGCGAGACGGTGGTTTTGGAATGGAGATGATGGAGAGGAGAGGAGGTGGTTTTGCAATGGAGAAGAGGGAGAGGAGCGTGCGGCAGCGATTTAGGATTGGACGAGAGGGCCGGCGCGCTGTGACTGGATCAAAATCAAAATCAATTTACCCTTCAATTAAGAAAGCGACCCCACATTAACTAGTCTCCCTTTTATTCTGGGTCATAATTGACCATGATTTTCGCACATAAAATATATGTTATACGTTGCAAAAATAATATAATTTGAAAGTACATTCAGTACGAACCAAACGATACAATTTTTGGTGACATGCATTCACATTTTGCTTGTCAAATACAGTACGTGGTCAAACTTTGACCCAAAATATGCAAAACAACAAAAAAATTACTTCCAAAACCAGCGCCGCTCTTCCACTCTTCTCCTCTTAAACCACCGCCGCTCCTCTCCTGTTCCAATCTAAATGCAGCGCCGCTCTTCTCCTCTTCCATTTCAAAACCACCGCCCCTCCTCTCCTGTTCCAGTCCAAAACCAGCGTCGCTCCTCTCCCGTTCTAATCCAAAACCAGCGCTGCTCCTCCCCTCTTCCATTCAAAAACCACCGCCGGCGAGTGAAGGTGCTGTGGAGAAGTAGATCGATGGAGGAGTACAACCGATACGTGAGGATCGCAGACGGCGACCCTGTGAAGCTAGCTAGGATGTTGGAGATACAGTCTTGGTTTGACAACAAGGACCAACAAGCGGCGACGGTGACATCCATGGCCAAATATCTGCAACAGAGCGAAAAGGCGGCGATACTCCCGGAGGGAGTCGCGCCGGAGTACATAGAGCTGCTCCTCTGGGCCATGGAGCAAACAGATTCACCGAATCCGATCGTGAGGGCGCGGTGGTGGGAGTATCGATCCCAGATGGAGCATCCACCAGAGATTGAAGGATCGAGCATCTACAGGGTGCCGTTTGTGAGGGTGTCCTGCCAGAGCGAGCCGGTGGAGTCTTCGTCGACCGAACCCTACTGCAAGAGGAGAAAAGCAGTTGGCCCGACTACGCTTCCCCGCCATCGTCTTCCTCGCCGTTCACATCGTCTCACGGGGCGGCTGTCTGCCACCGAGGAATAGGAGGGGGCTGCCCCCCCCCCCAGCCCAATAGTCGGGCAGGTTGTGAATTGTCAGGAGGAGCTTAGGGTTGTCAGTATTTGAAGGTTGTGAATTGTGTTTTGTGTTGTGTATTTCGAGAGTACTTTCAGATATGAATGTCTTTTGAATTTCAGATTTGCAGTATTGAGCATATGAAGTATTTTATGAATTCTAGAGATCTATTTTTAGCACTTAAAAAAATGTAGTTTCATAGGAGTATAAAAGTGCAGACAATGTGATTCTCAGAGAAGAAACTGCAAGTTTCAGTTTCAGATAAGAAACTGCAAGTTCAGTTTCAGATAAGAAACTGCAACTTTCAGAGGCAGAGCATTTATATTAACACGACCTTTTCAAACAGGGTTAACATCATGTTGGAAGTTTTATTCATGGTCAAAAATGGAACTACCAGCCAGTTAACATCATGCTGATCAACATTCATGCATAGCACATCTTCATATGATGCACAGTCAAAATGCCCACACAATGTCGAGTGTGCGAAACACAGAGAAAACGAGGGACGAAGTTTTGGCAAGTGTTGGACGTGATTTTGGGCTGCCCCGTCTAGGCTTTCATTTTTAACATGCGCAGCCCACGACCTCGGATGGGAGGTCCATAGGCCTGTTTTTATTTTCTTAGGGCGTCATGTATCAACCGGCCTATGGACCTCCCATCCGAGGTTTTATTTTTGGCAGCCCAATTTATGTATTTTTTGAAGAAAACGCAGAGGTCTGTTCTATTTTTCTTTATAATAATAGGAACGCCAGGTCCAACTTATGTTTCCCTTCTAACTATATTATATATATTTAAATTATTTTATATGTTATTATATATTATTTTTATTGTCATCATATATTTAACAGATACTTACATATGTAAGAAAACAATATCCCACATCTTATTAACTTATAAAAATAATTTCTTAACAAATAAAATCCTGGATTGTTTTGGCACGAAAATCCTAGTGATTGTGTACAAAAGCTTGGTAAGATTTAAGGACGAATGTAATAATATCACTTATTATTGAAATATATTTATAACAAAATGTTCAGCCCCTTTTTATTTTTTTATAACATTGCTGGCCCAACCCAACATTATAATTAGAATCAGCCCAGCAAAATCGTGTATTTCGAGAAAGTGCAAATGGCCTGTAAATTTTTTAGGAAATAAAATAAATGGGCCGCATGGACGCTACATTATTTGTTCACCCAGCCCAGCTAATGGCTGTAATTCAAAAAAAAAGATCGAATTGACTGTAAATTCTACCGCGCAAAAAAAGACTGTAAATTCTGAAAAAATGGGTTGAATACGTGCCACATTTTTGGAGGCTGAAATGTGGGCCAATAGGTCGAAGCCAACGCAAGTCGTTGTCAATTTAGTCAACAAATGATTCTGACATGTTAGACGTTGGATTTACATCCAACGACCGGCATCCATCTTCAATCTCTCGTCTTCTTCCTCCAGCGCCGCTGGGACCACCTCCCGCCTCCTGCTGCTAGCAGCTCTGCTTAGCATGCTTCGCTATGAAGCGCTACTCCACCGTTGGCCAGCCCATCCCTCCACCCCTCCACACCTCCTGTTCTTCTCCACCGACTGTCGAACCACACCGCACTAGAACCAGTTAACCCTCGGACACCTCTCCGTCTGCGACTCTACTCCTGCGTCTTCCCATCTCTGGGTGGTTGCTGTCCGGGGCCTCGCCGTCGTCCACCACCTTGGATGCGCTCGACGCGGCGTGGTCAACGTGGTCAACGAACGACACCATCGGAAGTAGACTGTGCGTGGAGAGGCTGACAGCTGGGTCCATGGCCGCACACAAGGAAATGCCTCCTTATTACGCGCAAAATAATGATTCCTCCACCTGACATCTGGGACCCACCGGAAGGGCCTCTGTATTTCGCGAAAATAGCGTGCCCCCCGCTAACATGTCGGACCCACCAGCTATCTTCGCACGCAAGGAAATGCCTCCTTATTACGCACAAAAAAATGAATACTCCCCCTGCCAGCTGGAACCCAGCATAGTGGGAGGCTGACTTGTGGGCCTACCAAGTTGACGGGGACGGAGGGCTTTGTCAACTTAGTCAATATGAACGATTCTAGCTCCTGTTACCGTACGATGTTCATCCAACGGCCGTAGTGCTTCTTCAACCTCTGGTCTTCTTGCTCCAGCCGCCCAAACCAGCGCCGGTCGTGCCGCGTGCTCCTGCCTCCCGTGGCAGGCTGTGATGCCGCGGAGGCCTCACCGCCCCCTACTACTCCCACCGCTAGCCAGGCCATCCCTCTACTCACCCACACCCCCTGTTATTCTGCGGCGACATCAGCCTCACACCGCAGCCGACCCAGTGAACCCTCGTACTCCTCTTCGCGTGGGCATCCACTACCGCGTCTTCCCCGGCTCCGAGTCGTCCCCTTCCTATCCTCGCAGTGGTGCTCTTGGCGCGGCGTGGTCAACGTGGTCAAGGAACAACTTCCATCGGACGTGGACTGTACGTGGAGAGGCTGACAGCTGGGTCCACGACCGCAGCAAGGAAGTGCCTCCTTATTACGCGCAAAATAATGATTCCTCCACCTGACAGCGGGGACCCACCGGACGGGCCACCGTATTTCGCAAAAAAAAGTTTCCTCCTGACTGCTAGGACCCACCAGCTACATCTTCGCACGCAAGGAAGTGCGTCCGGGCAAAAAAAACGATTCGCCCCCTGACTACTGGGACCCACCAGCTACATCTTCGCACGCAAGGAAGTGCGTCCGGGCAAAAAAACGATTCACCCCCCTGACTGCTGGGACCCACCAGCTACATCTTCGCACGCAAGGAAGTGCCTGACAGTCGGGACCCACCTGCTCGAAGCGTACGTAGCGTTGTCATTCTGGTCGCGAACGTGTACGTACATATATACTGGTGGATGTAGAGACGCGCACGTGTCGTAGTAGAGGCGTGTACGTGTCGTAGTAGAGGCGCGTACGTCGCATGTACACGTACGTACAGCGGCCAGGGTGCAAGAAAGAAAATACGGCCACGTATGTGTACATACGGGCGGGGTCTCGAACGCCTACTCGCGCATACCTACGGCCAGGGCTCGTGTACATGGCTGGGTCGGAACGGAGAAACAGCGTCGTCGTCGTGTTCATGGGGAGGCAACGGAATGCGTCGTGTTCATGGGGAGGCAACGGAATGCGTCGTGTTCATGGGGAGGCAACGAAATGCGTCGTGTTCATCGGGAGGCAACGGAACGCGTGGGAGCCAACCAGCTGGGTCGAAACGGAATGCGTGGTCGTGTTCATCGGGAGGCTTGGACGGAACAGGCGATGGAAACGAGGCCTGGCGTACCGCAAAACGGAGGAAACGGACCTCCTACGTTCGGAACGGGGTCCTGTTGAT